>NW_024070202.1:79079015-79325294 GCF_014754425.2 Oryx dammah | reverse complement strand
AAAAAAAAAAAGAAAACGTGACTGGATTCAAGAAAGGTCTGAAAAATAAAACAATTTCTCTCAAGTTTTAGAGGGACTAAGAATTCATCTAGTTAGGAACCCAAGGAAGCTCTCATTACCTCTTTAACACCTCACACCAACTGGTGTCTAGTATAAATACCTAAGGTGAGCTGCAGTCCATAAGGTCGCAGAGTTGGATACGGCTGAGAGACTGAACTGAACTGAACTGAAGGTTGAGTTCTCCTTCTTACAGTAGCGTTTTGGCCAGCTCTCGCTGTCAAATTAATTCTCGTTATACTGAGCCTAAATCTGTTTCCCTACAGTTTCTGTCCATTGGGAAAAAATCAGATCTACCTTCCAGAGGACAATGACCCATCCACAAATAGGTGAAGACGGTCATCATACCCTGAGCTGTCTCTGCCCACCTGAAACCCCCATATCTCTCTTCACTGGTTCTATCAAACACTATCAGCGAGGCACGTTTGAAGAATCTATTTCTGCTTGATCCAATAAGTGGTATTTTCCTGAAACAATGAGAGCATGATTCTAATAAAGTGTACTTCTATTTCTGTAGTTGAGAATCCCATGAGTTAGTTTTGGTGGCAAATCTCTAGTGTCTAGTAAAAGTGAATTTATAGTTCATTAAAGGTTCTATGTTATTATCATCATTTTTAATCTCCTTGGGGTGATTGTAGGGTTTTGATTTTTCGGGATCTTTGACGACCTTGATTCAGTCATTAACTGGATTTGAAAATTCCTCATAAACAACTTTGATGATAATTGCACTCTATGACTTTGCTGGAAACAAACAAACATCAAATTGTTAAGCAAAACAGGGCCGGGGGCAGGGGGCAAGCTCAGCAGCCTGCTTCTAGAAGCAGCTCCCTGCTCATGTCCAACCACGCCTCATCACCCACCCAGTGACTACATCTCCTAACTGCTGTTTAGCGCAACCATCACTCTCTGTCTTGACCAAAAGTGCTTATTAAATATTTTGCTGAGATCCCAACATATATTTACTGCATTTTCATGGCCAATCAGTCTAACAAAATTGCCAAAGAAAATATCAGCCCGGTCCAGCGTGATGTTTTCCTCAGTGAGCCCAGAGGGTCCCAGTGATTACTATTTTATCTTGTGATAAAACAACAACCTTTCAACAAGATAGTTTCCTCTACAGTTGACTTTCTCCACCTGTCATTTTCAGAATTCATTCTTTTGCCCCCTTGGAAGGTGCACAATGATATCACCGTCTTCAATTTCCCAGCCCTCATCCATCTTTTGTGTTTGCTCAAAAGTTTCTGATGTTGGTTCATGGTTGCATGTGTAAGGAACCTCAGTCCCCTGACACTGGATAAGCCTATCTGCTCGGGAGATTTTGTCACTCGACTGGCTTTGGATCTCCTTTGCCAATGGTGATCTTAATCCCTTTTCAGCTGGACAGGCACTTGTCTTCCTTTTCCTGCTATCTGCACCCCCAGTACATGGGCCACAAAGAATCGGACACTGAGGATGCACATACATGCTGGATGTTAATTTTATTTATTTATTGTTTTTGGATATTAATTTTATAATTGCTTCTAAATATATAATCTTAAAAACAGCTAACCCACTACCTACCTTTTTTTAAACCAAGTACAGAGTACAGTGATGTCTAGAAAGGCTAAGAAACTTATCTAAGGCCACTAAACTGGTCAGTGTGTGACTTTGCCTCTAATTAATTACACACAAATACAAATTCTCTTGTTGTAAAGGGTTGCCTGGCATATATAATGACAGTTTGGCCTTTAGACTTCTTATCTGTTAAACGTATGCATTCTCCCATCCCCAACTTCACTCACCTCACCTCTGCCCCCAGCACACAGTCTCTCTCTGTCTCTGTCTATCTCTATCTCCATCTGTCAGTCTCTGTTTCACTCTTGCAAGGAGAAAATTACCTTCCCCCAATACACACACATTTACTGCAAGTTGAATATCTCTGAAAGTGGATATAACTTACCATCACAACCATCAGACCCCTTTATTCCAAACAGAGGTGAAAGTCAGATTTCCATCTAGGGCTGATCATCTTGACTCAAGATAAAACTCATCCACTCATCCAAAACATGCTTTTGTCTTTTGCTTGTCAGAGAATATGTGAAATTGATTATATTAAACGTTGGGCTGGAAACAACACTGGAAGGAGAAAGAACACTTGGAACTTGAAACCCTGAGCTCTGGGTCAGCACTCCCACCCTGCACGTCTGCGGTTATTTACTACTTCTGCTTTAAGCTGTAGCCCTCCACATGGAGACACTCAAGGATGAGACTTCTCAGGGTGGAAACAGCCAGCAAGACAGCCCCTTGGCATGGTACCAAGGCACATTACCAGCTACAGAGACACAGCTCGGACTTTACATCTGAACTTCCTAAAGGGCTGGATAAAAAGCACGAGGCTCTGGATGGGGAGCTCCTGCCAGCGAGTTGGGGGTCACCCAAAAAAGCCATTCTGACTGCGCAACCACAGCTTCTCCAAAAAACAAGCAACAACTATGCAGAATACAGATCCCAATGGAATTCTTTGGTAGTTAGACTATAAGTCATACGTACAAATGGTGGAAAGAAAGTACATACATGTAGACAGGTAAGAGGGAAACCCTGGTGGCTCAGCAGTAAAGAATTTACTTGCAGTGCAAGAGGCACTGGAGCTGTGGGTTCCGTCCCTGAGTGGGGAAGATCCCCTGTAGGAGGAAATGGCAACCCGCTCCAGTATTCTGGCCTGGAGAACCCCATGGACAGAGAAGTCTGGCGAGTTATGGTCCACGGGGTCGCAAAGAGTTGAATACGACTAAAGGAACCCAGCACGCACATAGACATATCTGGTCTGCCTCCAGTACAGTGGCTGGTGAGGCAGGTTGAGGATCTCAAAGGGCTTCTGGGAAAGGGGAGGCATATTCCTTAAAACTCATGGTTTAGAGATGACAGAGGGGAGGGAAAGCAAAATAGTTCATTCCTTAGCTTGCTCTTGTCTTTGTGTTCATGTGAACGGACATGCCCTTGGGACCAGGAACTGAAGGTACATCAGTGACTCAGATTAGTTCCATCCTCCAGAGTTTCCAGAGCTAGGCTCCTCTGTCCATGGAATTTTCCAGGCAAGAATACTGGAGTGGGTTGCCATTTCCTACTCCAGGGAATCTTTCTGACCCAGGGATTGAACCTGTATCTCTTGTGTCTCCTGCCTTGGCAGGTGAATTCTTTACCACTGCACCATCTGGGAAGCCAACATCTAGCTATGGACCCATAAATGAGCTACTGTGAGAGGATTATGTCCATTTTCCCTGAACAGAATCTCATCTGAATCACCATTTAAATATAAAATTTGGTCAACCTCTCAATCTGTTTCCTTTGCCTGAGCCCACATGACTTCATACTGTGAATATTTAGTCTATGCATTTGCCCAAAACAGTCACACCACTTTTGGGGGAAAAATGGTGACAGCAGATATATGGACCTATTTTCTGAGGATGCCCATGTGCCCACAGAGGGCAGAGCTATCAGGCACTCTGTTGAGAAGCAACCAGACAGCCAACTTGAGTCCACAGCCCATGGAGGGTTAGCAGAGCCCATGCACAGAGGGGAGGTGGTGGGGAGCCAGAATAACAAGCACTTCCAAGGGGCTAATAGAGTTAGCAGTAAGACACCCTAGGAAGGCAGAACTCTACAAGAGAGCTTAAAATCTGCTGTAGGTTGGCAATTTCTCATAAAATTAAACATAGAATTATAAATTAAACATAAAATTTACCATATGACCAAGCAATCTCACCCCCAGAATTAAACCCTAAAGACCTGAAAATAAATGTTGAAACAAGAAACAAGAGCTCATAAAAACACAATAGTCAACAGGTGGAAAATATCCAAACTGTTTCCACAGATAAAAGGATAAACAACACGTAGTGTAATCAGACAATGGAACTTGATTTGGTGATAAAAAGGAAGGAAGCATTGACACATGCTACAGAATGGATGAACACTGCTACGTGGAAAAACCAAGATACAAAAGATCATACATGATTTCTTTCATACAAAATGTTCAGAATAGGCAAATAATCCATAGAGACCGAAAGCAGATTAGTGGTTTTCAGGGGCTGTGAAGGAATAAGAACAGTGATTGCTTAATGGGTATAGTTTCCTCTTGGAATGAGGAAAATGTTCTGGACTGAGGTTGTGTAATGGCTGTATAAAATTGGGAATAAGCTAAATGGCACTGAATTAAACACTTTTAAATGGTCAAAATGAGTATGCCTTCTCTCACCACTTCTATTCAATATAGTACTGGAAGTTCTAGCCAAAGAAATTAGGCATGAAAAAGAAATAAAAGGTGATGAAATTGGAAGAAATGAAGGAAACTGCATCTATTTATAGATGAAATGATTTTATGTATAGAAAACCCTAAGATTCCACCCATAAAACTGTTAGGACTAATGAAAAAGTTTAGCAAAGTTTCAGGAAACAAAATTAACATGCAAAATCAGTGTTTTACACACTAATAATTAATCATCTGAAAGAGGAAGTTAAAAAGCAATTTCATTTACAATAGCTTCGAAAACAATAAAATACCTAGGAATAAATTTAAAGGCAGTTGCAGGAGGAACTTAAAGATCTGTATACTGAAATATATAAGATATTAATATTGATGAAAAAATTAAAGAAGACAAATAGATAGTCTATGTTCTTGGACTGGAAGAATTAGTACTGATAAAACACACACATAGTACCCAAAGTGATCTACAGATTCCGTGCAATTCCTATCAAAATTCCAATGGTATTTTCCACAGAAATAGGAAAGAACTTGAAATGGATTAAAGACACCAAACTATAAAGCTCCTTGAAGTAAACATAGAGAAAAAGCTTAACACTGGCCTTGGCAATGATGTTTTGGATATGACACCTAAAGCACGGATAGCAAAAGCAAAAATAAGCAAGTGGGAACATATAAAACTAAAAAGCTCTGTACAGCAGAGGAAACAAAATGAAAAAGCAAGCTTCTAAGTGGGATAAATTATCTGCAAACAATATATCTGATAAGGGATTAATATCCAAAATATCTAAGTAAGTCATCCAAGTTGATAGCAAAAAAAAAAAACACAAATATTCCAAATTAAAAGATCTAAATAGACAGTTCTCCAAAGAAGATATACAAATGGTCAACAGGTACATTAAGAAGTATTCAGCATCACTAATCACTGGGAAATGCAAATCAAAATCACAATGAGATATCACCTCACACCTGTTAAAATGGCTATTATCAAAAAGACAAGAGACAACAAATGTTGGCAAGGATGTAGAGAAAAGAGAACCCTGGTGCTGAACAGGGAGAACAAGGAGCTGTTGGTGGAAATGTGGTACTGCCATCATGGACAATAGTAAGGCGTCTCCTCCAAAAAAAAAAAAAGGAATATTATTCAGCCATTAAAACAGAAAATTCTGCCATTGTGATAAGATGGTTGAACCTGGAGGGCATTACGCTACGTGAAATAAGTCAACAGAGAAAGGCAAATACTGTATGGTGTCACTTATATGTGGAATCTAAAAAAATAAAAAGTAAAGTGAAACTCATAGAGACATTATTAATCTTGTTGACAGGGTCTGTGGTCTCAGCACAATAAAAGACAATCGAGGTGATAGATGTGTTAATTAACTTGACTCTGTTCATCATTTCGTAACATATATGTATATCAAATTATCACATCATATGTTTTAAACATTCCTGGAGGAGGGCACCACAAGCCACTGCAATATTCTTGACTGGAGAATTCTATGGACAGAGGAGCCTGGTGGGCTATGGTCCACAGTGTCACAAAGAGCTGGACATGACTGAAGAGACTTAGCACGCACATATGCATGCATGCTTTAAACATACACAATTTTATTCTCCCATCATCCCTCAGGAAAACTAGAAAAAATAAAGTGGTCAAATGATAAATTTTATGTTATGTGTATTTTAACACTTAAAAAAAAAAAAAAAAGACAGCCCTGCTGCCACTCAGTGGATGAACTGGCTGGGCTCCCAACCGGAATGGTCCTTGCAGCCTTCTCACCCCTCTGGCTAGGCTGAACTGCGCATGCCTGTGCTCTCCTGCCTCTGAGCAGAAAGGCTAGTCCTAATGAGCTCAAGTGTCAGTGCACTATAAATTACGGCAAGGGGAAAAAAAAAAAAAAAACAACTTGATGCATGGCTGAGGATCTAAAAGAGGAATGTCCACCATTGTTTGTGATTATGGATCACATCACAATCTAATAGCAATTTTTATTTAATCAATAATTTCCATGCTGAACAGACAGGCCTGTTACAGAGAATCGACAGGCAGGTACTGATAGCAAAAAGCCTCGTTATTAATCTTTCCTCTGCCGGCTTATCAGCCAAACTACTGTAAAAGGCACCACCAAGATGGATTTTAGAAAGCCACTTTTCTCCTTTTGTACCCCCTCCCCCTCTTTCCTTCTCCCATAACAGATCGTGTAATGGAGACTCTACATTTATTTGAGTCACCTGGGGCTTGAGCGGCATAAAAAGGCAGTTCGTATTAAACAATTTCACAAATCGGGAGGACCTAGACCATCGCTCAGGGTTAGCCATTATAGGCTAATAAATCATACTTTCTTTTTGAGTTGTCAGTTGCTGAAAAGCTTTGTACAAACGTTGGCATCTGTAATTCCGCAAAGGCTTTTCATCTTGAAATAAGATGCTCTGGACTGATAACTAGAATAATCCCCTCTTGATCAAGAAAAAAAAAAAAATCTGCATTTTAACAATTAAAGCTCCTGCCAGAAGCCAGATGACTCAGTACTGAGACTAGAGCGAAGTTATCTCCACTGAACACCAGGAGAATACAGCCAGAACAGTGTTTTCTTTGCAGTTTGTTTGACTGCTTTATCTGGCCAGTAGGAACTGCACCATCTCTGGCCTACTTGTCCAGGAGAGGGAGGTGTGAACACTTTCACTGCCTCCAGGGAAGGATTCTGGGGAAGACCTGCTTTCCTGAGCCAAGATTCTCCTGCTTGTCCTGGAGAGAAAGCGTGGCTTCTTGGGACGAACCAACCACACGTGCTGATACATGCAGCTAACACCCAATAAACCATACAGGTGAGATGGGGGTGGACTAGGTGTGTCAAGAGACCTCCCCATCCCCGAATCCTGTAAAGCAGACAGAAAAGGGCAGGTACAGTTTTCTTTTCCTAACTTGAAAGACATTTTCAGAATTTGAGATCATGTATCCATAACTGGAAAATAAGACAGAGCAGAGAAACAAAATAAAGAAAACTGGTAGTAGTCACAATAAAACTATCACTACCTGGGTGTTAAACTTTGACTAGCACCAAAGCAAGCATCTTCCAAAAGTGATCAGAGATCACTCTCCCAACACACTGATCAATCTACTTTAAATAGAGACAACAGGATTTTGGGCGCTGTAAGTAATGAGCCTGGGCCACTCACAAAAGAGACAGGGGTTCCATGAGTCACCTCCCAGGTGCCCAGTTGGCAACTGGAAACTTCAAACTTCTTTCTGAACAACTTCTACAATGTCCATGTTAGCTGCGAAAACCCTGAAGTATCTCTGAACTCTCCTCCCAAGTTTTAAAAAATAATTCCCAATTCAAAGTCTTGGTTCCAGCTCTGCCCCTACCCTACTCCTGTCTTCTTCAACACAGCTTTGCAAAATTCAGCACTCATCTTTTCAAAGCTCATGCTGGCTCAAGCTTTCTTATCAGAAACATCAATTCTCCTTACTCCATCTAGAAGTCAGACGGCTCATCTAGCAGTCAGGTCGCCCATGAAATGTTGCTTCTCCGCTCCATAACCTTACTTCCTACTACTTTCTGCCTTCCAGACACACTCTGGTTCTATCATCACTGCCTTACTTACCTTTCCTCAGTCCAAAAGCACAGAATGAATCATTTTGTAATTATGCGTGAAGAAATGTCCATTCTTATATAAGCCACTCCTAGGTAAAATTCTCCCATACTTTCTGCACCCATTAACTTCTTCCTGCTGTCTTTTCCACATGGACCTCCAGCTCCTCCCCAAAATGGTCTTTCCCTATTTAAATCCACTTGCTTTTTAAAGATAATACTTCAAGCACCATTTCATAGGCGACCTGACTGCTAGATGAGCTGTCTGACTTCTATTCTAGACCTTTCTCTCAGTCCTTCTTCTGTCCCGTCACTTTACTTGCTTTCCCACTGCTCTGTCTTCCCAATAGCTGGCCCTGTCTCTTCCTGAATGGCCTGCCCTGTACGTTCTCCTAACTTAAAGGGATAGATTTAGAAAGATGAGTGTCTCAGGTTCCCAACGCCAAGTCCATAAGTCTAACTTGCATGAAGCTTTTTTCTTCTCGATACTATGCCTGAAATTTGTGTAGTGGCCACTACATGGCAAAGATGCAGTGTAGCTGGTAACAACCTACAGAGGTAAGGGGGCACAACCGAATTACCAACACATTTATATATTCTTTCCTTATTCTAAGGAAAAATCTTAATCTCTCCATTCTTCAGTTAATTAGGCTTTTTTATTGCTACTTCTGGGTTTTATTTTTCCTTATATTTGAATAATGCTTCAGAGTTTACAAAGTACTTCCATCATATGATCTCATTCTGCCCTTACAAATAAAAAATAAATTAGAAAACTCTGTGAGGAAAACAAGATAGATATTATGATCTCCACTTTACTGATGATAAACTTGAGGATTGAAGTTGTAGAGTGACTTAAAATCAGAAGCAGTCTTTTGATAGTGGGTGTGCGCTCAGTCGCTAAGTCCTGTCTGACTCTTTGCATCCCTATGGACTGTAGCCTGCCAGGCTCCTCTGTCCATGGGATTTCCCAGGCAAGAATACTGGAGTGGGTTGCCATTTCCTTCTCCAGGGGATCTTCTGAGGATAAAAAAAGCAAATATCCAGCATACCATCCAATACTCTCTCCACACCCCACTCACTGATGAATGCTAGTTTTACTGGTAACTGGCAGGGGTGGGGAGGTGAGGGTGGCTTAACTTTAAGCTCTTGGCCTAAACACAGTCCTTTAAGGATATGCCACTTACAATTCTCTTCTCTTGCCAACATTAATCGTTCTAGAAATGAAAAAGAAAATCTATCTGTGGCAGTATTTAGCTAATCTCAGAAAAAACGTAAATGTCTCTGAATCTTCCAAAACTCCTTGCACTAGAAAATTGCTTTCTGTTCCTGGAGCTCTGTTTTATGTCAAAGTGGGAGCCTGATCTCCAACCCTGCTTGCCATGATCTCAGAAGCTGAAGTCTGAATGACTTCCTTCGGTCTGCAAGAAAAAAAAAAAATAGTGATGGAATTTCTCCACTAAGACAAAGGGTTTGGCTGGTTTGGGGACTTCCTGAGAACTACTGAGTGTGCCTAACCTTAGCAAATGTGGTTTTAAAATAAAATTCTGCCAATTTATGCACAACACACAACATACACCCCATATGTGCACACACATGAATGCATATATACACACAGACTAGATATAAATGTAATATATAATGCACAAAAATATTATATATATGTAATACAAATATAATCGCCTTTTGCTGGAGACTATTTAATGCGGCTGTATTTTATTTTTAATCCAAACATCCTAAAGCAGGGGTCCCCAACCTGTTAGGAGCCAGGCTGCACATCGGGAGGTAAACAATGGTGGGCAAACAAGAGAAGCTTTGTTTGCTGCTTCCCCATGGCTTGCATTACCACCTGAGCCTTCCCCTGTTCCCCAGTCTGTGTCTTCCACGAAACTTGTCCTTGGTACCAAAAAGGTCGGGAACCACTGTCCTAAAGTCCATTTAAACAGGAGAAAATTTATCTTTAATCACAAATATACTTTTTTTTGTTTTGCTGTTTTCTTTTCTTTCCACACTGCAAGAGGCAAGACTAGGGTAGTAGAGGGGTGATTCTCCCACTCCCGGGGAACATTTGACAACTTCTGGAGACATTTTTGGTTGTCACCATGGGGGATGGGCACTCCTCGCATCTAGTGGGCAGAGGTCAGCAATGCTGTGAACAGTCCTCCAAGGAACAAGAGAGACCTCACCACAAAGAACCCTCTGCCCCCGGAGAGTGGAGACGTGCTCAAATTGAGAAGCCTCAGTTTAGGGCAACCATTAAGGAGAACTTTCAGAAGGATGTCAGCACAGATGAACACATAACCGTATGAGGCCGTGAATCTCAACACAGAGCAAGCAAGTCCAGTGAGGGATCTGGAGTACGAGGAAGGGACCCACTTCTCCAGCCCTTCTCTCCGAGGTGAACTGGAGCCCCAGTCAGTATCTCTATGCAGTTATTCATTTCATGATGATATGCCAAGGTAAACACTGCCCGAATACCAGCCTAAACCATGTTTTTATGGGCAATGTGTACCCACTTAGCAGCCAGTAAATATCTTCACACTTCACTTTGGTGGTATGGAGAATCACTAACATTTTATTGAGTCTAATTTTAAGCTAATTCCCCCAACTGTTTTATGAAGTAAATACTATTATTATTCTTGTTTCACAGAGAAGAGTGGAGAGGCTTCGAAGCCAGGCCTGTCAGCTTTGAAACGCACATTGTACTGTAGCAGAAAAGTGGTCAGCCAAAGTTTTCTAGCAGATACAGGGCTCTTTATTCTTACAAAATCACCACCATCATCCTCATCACCATCCTCATACTCACCAGCATCTTCACCACCATTATCACCATGATCACCATATCTCAAAAGCTGACCTCCACATATGGCCTGCTTTATGTTGATCTTAACTGTATTTCCTAAATTTCCCAGAAGCCTTTCTAGATATCCTTTTACCCTTAATCCTCTCTGAGACTCTGAGAATCACAACACTCTACAGCTTCATTATGTCTAACCTTACATTGTTTGCTATGCTTTTATGTTTCCTTGTCTCCTCCTCCCAATGAGAAGGACCATTCCAGGAAGGTTCGGCCCAAGACCTGCTAGCAATGTGCCCACCACAAAGCTGGCGCAGTGGGCAGCAAGAAGGCTGTGCCCAGGCCGTCTACTTGAGCTGCTGTTTGTCAGCTCATACTTTTTCTGACAAACAAGAGGATTCATGATTTCAGCAAAAGCTGCAAGTAAACTTTAGCAAGGTAGACAGCCCAGCCCAAAGTGACATCATCTTTTCCTGTATAAACTGAGTCTATACACAGAATCCCAGGGGACCAATTACTGGCAGAATCCAGACTCTCACCTAAAGTATCATTCAGAACTGGTCAAAAAGCTTTCGATAGGAAAATCCTTCCCAAATGGCAGAAACACTTATTTAGATAAAGGTTTTGATGAACTATTTCAGGAGGTATAAAATGGCTGGACAAATTTAAGAAAGCGACTAAGAAATTACTTGATACCTGTTATATCCAAAACATGGATTTGCTATTCTTCATTTGTGGGCTAAAGTACATTAGTAAAGGGGAAACTTTAATAATTCAATAATTACTCAAGTAATTAATATACCACCTGTAGAAAAATTAACTACAATTATTCTGGAGGGGACTTAATCTACAGAGATGGCAAAGACCCTGCAAAACAGATGGTGAGTACCTGCCTCCTGTGCAACCTCATCCATGGCAGGCTATACATCCTTACCCCCTACCTCCCCAACTCAATGTGGGGGAGAGCACAGCTCAGCACCCCAGGAAAGTGCGGGACAGCACAGCTCAAGACCACAGGTGGATGCCAGCCAGTAAGTTGGTATCTGAAGTGAAACCTGTCTGCCATCCTTATTTTAAGGACTATCCAATCTGAATTCTTCATTTGCTTTTATGAAAACAACCAAGGCTGGAAAAGGTGAACTATCTCAGGAAGTCCCATCCGTCAGATCCACACTGGAGGAAGAGAATGGGGTCTCTGGCTTCAGTCAAGTGCACATCTCAGCTCAGGAACAATGAATATAAAATAAGCCTTAGAGATAATATGTGGAAGCCACAAAACCCAATGGCACCACTCCTCACCCCTCCCCCATGCCACCCTGCAAAACACACGTACATAAAACAAAGAGACATGTAACCTCTTTGAGACCCTCTGTCTGTTTCTCATTAGGGCTGCTGCATGTGATCTCTGTTTGGCCTTGGACATGGGGGACAGCACTTATTTTCACGGCTGTTTCACAGTATGATAAGTGAGAAAATAACGTTCTAAGGGGTCAAATGGTTCCAGGGAGGTCACCTCAAGGGTCAGGGCAGAGATGGGGCTGCCACTCAGAATTCCACTGGCCCCAGGAGGCTCTCACTGGTGGACCACACAGCCCTCCATGCCCCCTACTCGGTATAATCTCCTGAGTGTCTTTAGGGGAACAATTTCTGCAGGTGCAATTTAGGCAGTAACTCTAAAAAGAATGTGACCCTTGGGGCATGATTGTTGAAGGATGACTTTGAAGTTGGTAGCTCTTCGTCTACATTTTCCATGCAGTATTTCCAAATAATTAGAGTAACTAAATTAACTAGCGACTCCGTGTAGAGAAAATAAGATCAAAATCTTCACTCATTCATTTGAGGTTTTATGTGCACACAAAACTAATTTCTGTCTCTTATCAGAGACCCTGATCACATCCTAAATTCAATTTTCTCTTAGGTAAAGATATACAATGCAACTTAAGCAAAGGGATCAAAATTAGCTGGAAAATATTTAAAATGCAAATTTGGGAACATGGTATTAATATGAAAATAATGTCTTCACCACATCGTAACTCTTTCTGGCGTTTCTACAGATGCATCAATTCTTTACAGATTAGATGTGCTTTCCTTTGTATCTACATCTCTATGATATTAAGAAGAAAGTCTTGCATTTTCATGCTGCTGATGTATAGAATTTGTGTTCCAGTGGCAGCAAAGGTGATTATAGCTGTGTTCTTCTGATAAAGAAAACTTCAGCAAGCTTTTAAAGATCAAAATTTGCAGCATATGAAAGCATTTAAAATCCAAGTAGGTGGCTAATCATTGTACAAAACGGTGCATTTTTGACACCATGCTTAAAAGATACAAATGAAGGAATGCAGTGACATACATGCCACCCAGATGAAGCTAGGGGGCTAATACAAACACCTCTCACACTCTCTGCTGTTCGATCTTACAGGCAGGAGACAGGAGCCCCCACGGTGTAACTCCCAAGGCTCTCCCTGCAGGATTATTCTGGGGGGATCAGAGTGGGGAATAAAACTGTTAAAAAATAATTTGATCTTTTTAAGACCTTTGAACAAATACTATATGTATTATTCTTTAAATGGAAAAGAACTGGTTGGAGGGGTGAAACAGAAGTTAAGGGAATGGTGGTGACAGAGCAAACAGGTAGGCATTAGTTCTGATGATTATATTGTCTTTATTCTTCTGGATTCCACCAGTGATATTTTCAAGCATAACTAGATGCCTGACAGTGGTGACTCACACCAAGGTACACGTTCTTCCTCCTTCACATATATTCCCTTTCCTTCTTTTTAAAAAGCCTCTCAAAACATCAGTGGTACACACAACGCCATTCAGAAGCAAACAACCTGAGACTAACTTAGGCGACAGGCAATGAATGTTGGATATTTTTCCATTGTTCAAGGGCCAAAGCTGGAACTGTCTTCCAGGACAGAATTAATACAAGAGGGAAATGGGTCTTAGGAAGTTTTGGAAGCCTCTCTCACTTCTTCGAGAACCCAGGCCAGCAGATAGAATTTTTTTGTTTTACACAGTAAAAAAAACTAAAACAAACCAAACCAAAAGAAAAACTACATGCTGTGAACCAATATTCTCCAACTTTCAGAAACATGTAAGATTAATGTGTTTTAGAATATATAATGTACAACAGCAAAAAGAGAATTAATTCATCTGAGATTAAAGGGGAAGTGTGGACTTTTCAAACTATTTTGAGATGTTAGAATATGTGTCTTCACATGTCAAGGTAAGAGAAAATGCTGGCATCTTGGCAAATCATTAGTAAATTCTGTCTTAATCAAAAGTACTCTAAATTAATTTTTGTACTCTATGTCCTTCTTACTGTGTTCTTCCTATTTTAACTAAGAAGGCAACAAAGTACACCAAAAACCAGCTAACAAAAAAATACGTCTATCTTCTTAGCTTCTGGGCATAGAAGTAAATTTATGACAAATTTAATACTAGCTGGAGAGTCATGGAGCCCAATTATAATTATCTTGCTGAGAAGAGAAATTAATTAAACATCCCAGTGATAAAGACCTCACAGCAAACCTGGAATCAACACACCATGGGAGAAAGAGAGAGGCTTGAAATAAAGGAGAAGGGAAGGCAAAGGCAATATTTAGCCCATCTGTTCGGACAGTAATGGACCGGGGTCATCTTTTCAAGAGAACACGGAGTGCAGTACACTGAAAACGAGACGACCTGGTGGGCAAAGTCGGCTGAGTCCCTAATTCTCCTCTTCAACTCTGTGATTTGCTAATGCGAAACACATGTCTCCCTTCTGCACCAAGTTCAAATGACTCTGGAATTCCAACCGTGCAGCTCAGCGACTGAACCAGAACAAGGGGAGAACTTGTCAGGATTTAAGAGCTTTCAGCAAAGCCCTTCAATTGCAGCCAGCACCCTATTCCACGGGAGGATATCAATTATAGATAGTGACTTGCTTTCGCAGGCAGTCGGGACTGTCAGACACTAGATAGACAACCATGAAGAATCATGAATCTTTCTATTAACTGTAAGAGGGGGAAAAAGAATGGGTCATGGCTATAAATAAGGCAGGGCATCAGAATGGTTTAACACCTTGCCTCTTGGTTGTCGGGAGCATGAAAATTCAACTAATTCACAAAATGTCCTCTCTCCAAGGAGAGTTGCAGGAAGGCACACAGTTCATACTTCCTTCTGCCCCTATAAAACTGGGTTCTGCCACTGGTTTTTGGTCTGACTGCCACCCAAGTAATTAGGTGTACTTGAACTAGCTATTCATTCCATTGACAAAAAAATAATACACCAGGCCACTGCTGAAGCTATCAGATTCACCATGGGCAGGAAGGCACTTATTACATCTGCCATGCGAAGGAAAATCAATTTGAACATACAAGTTTGGAATTTCCGCACGCCAGATAACAAGTAAAAAGGTATGGAATAAATGGTATTAAACCAGCATCCTTATTTATATTTTTGTAAGTTAAAAATGTTGATTTCACTTAGCTAAGTTTACTGAACTCCTATAATTAATCTCAGACGAAAACTAATATCACAAAGCCAATGTATTGGGTAGTCTCCTATTACTGACACAAATTTCTTCTTGCCGATTTGAGATTAAAAAATGTCACTGTGTGTGTCATTCATTCCCTAGTTGTTATAATAAAACAGACCCTGGTGGCCGTTTAGTTGATTGGTGAAGCAGCCTTGCCTTAAAACTACTCAGAACTCTCTGTTAAAGCATCTTTCCTACCTAAAATCTTGTGCCACTGAGATTAGATAGAAGTATCTGTGATATCCACTGTCTTTTAAAAACTCTCCTGTGACACAGAAGACATGGAGAATATGCAGGTATCACAACAACCCAAAAATGTTACATTAAACTGGCCTCTAATGAAGAACACGGTTCCTTTTAAATGTAGACTTAGAATACACTCCTATTGCCTGTCCCATTTGATAACAACTGGATGAAAGTCAGGGCAGTCCTTGGAAAAATGACTTGTCCACAGAAAAGGCACCGTGAGACTGAGTCCTGTCTCAGAAGGACGTTTTAAAGGGCAAGCAGCACTGCCAACATATTGTTTATGACGACAGGTTTTGTACAAATAGTTCTTCCCAAGTACGCTGTCCACTCACTCTATCACTGAGGGTATTCTTGGCCTCTTCCCCTCTTCGGGATTATTTCCCCACATTAAAAGAAAAATTCCAAGCTTTTTTTTTTCCTCTTTAGAGTTACAATGTCTGTGGTTTCTATTAAAACAGTCAGCAAGAATAAAAGGCCATTAAGTCAGGCTTGGCTTAAAAATAACACTTGCATCAAATTAAGTTCATGGAAAAATCTGGAAATATACCCTAATTAAAAACATTTGACTTTTTAGTTTCTTGTTGGCTTGGAGAAATCTAGAATTCTCTCAATCCTATTACAAGGAGACAAAATTTAAAAAGAAATGGGGAGGAGGGGCCTGGATGTCATGTTAAACTCTCTCAAAATGTTCTGAATATGATGGACCTTAAAACCTGGCAAACCATGTATTTGACCCTATAATGTAACTGCTGATAGCTCAGCTGGTAAAAAATCCGCCTGCAATGCAGGAGACCCCGGTTCGATTCCTGGATCAGGAAGATCCTCTGCAGAAGGCACAGGCTACCCACTCCAGTATTCTCAGGCTTCCCTTGTGGCTCAAATGGTAAAGAATCCGCCTGCAATGCAGGAGACCTGGGTTTGATCCCTGGGTTGGAAAGATCCCCTGGAGAAGGAAAAGACTACCCACTACAGTATTCTGGCCTGGAGAATTCCATGGACTGTATCATCCATGGGGTCACAAAGAGTCAGGCATGACTGAGCGACTTTCAATAATAATATTATTAATATTAATAATAACGTAACTGCAGCATGTGCATATATTAGCAGATGGGCCAGGGTACAGAAGACACTCTTCAAAAGCCCAAGCAATTGACATATATACATCACCATGTATAAAACAGATAATTAATGAGAACCTACTGTTTAGCACAGGGAACTCTACTTAGTGCTCTGTGCTGACCTAAATGGAAAGGAAATCCAAAAAAGATTTGTATATGTATTCATATAGCTGATTCAGCAGAAACTGACGCAATATTGTAAAGCAACTATACTCAAAAAAAAAAAAAAAGCCCGCGCACGCAGCATATGAAACATGGAGGTGTGTCAGGAATTGTATAATCTTAGTGTTTTAACAGGCTTCCCAAGTGGTGCAGTGGTAAAGAATCCACCTGCCAAAGCAGGAGATGCAAAGGACACGGATTCAATCCCTGAGTTTGGAAGATCCCCTGGAGTAGGAGATGGCAACCTACTCTAGTATTCTTGCCTGGAAAATTCCATGGACAGAGGGGCCTGGTGGGCTGTAGCCCAGAGTCACAAAGTCGGACACGACTGAGCTGAGCGACTGAACACAGTACTGTGCACACAGCACAGTGTTTGAATGGAGGAGAGCTATCGAGCAGAAGAAATCGTCTGAAAAATAAAAAGTATAAAAGCGAAGAGAGTGGAGTGGGTATGCGTATGGTGTGTCTGAGTGACAGGGGAAGGGAGAGGAGGGGATCCCAAAGAAAGCTACTCCATCAGATTTTCTGTCGTATTTAAAGCTTACAAAAGGGTTCCACATAGCAAACCATCCTTAATGCCTTAATGCAGCCCTGTGCTTTGACATTATTTCATCCCTGATTATCTAAATGCCCTTCCATCTCAGCTATTCCTGGTCCCATTTGCCAGGGAGACTCCACTGGTCTGAGAAAGTACCAAACAAAGATGAGGAATCAGGGCTAATCGAGTACGTGTGTGTGTGTGTGTGTGTGTGTGTGTGTGAGGAATCAGGGCTAATCGAGTATGCGTGTGTGTGTGTGTATGAGGAATCAGGGCTAATCGAGTACAGGCGCGCGCGTGTGTGTGAGGAATCAGGGCTAATTGAGTACGCGCACGTATGTGTGTGTATGTGTGTGTGTGTGTGTGTGTGTGTGTGTGTGTGTGTGCATGAGGAATCAGGGCTAATCGAGTACGCACACGCGTGTGTGTGTGTGTGTGTGAGGAATCAGGGCTAATCGAGTATGCGTCTGTGTGTGTGTGTGTGTTGGGGTGGGGGTGGGGGTGGGGTGCCCTGCATTTTCTGCAATAACAGGTAGGGGAGCGAGGTAGAAACTTCTGAATCTGGTGTGGGAAGAGAAGGTGAGGTTCTCAATCTGACCATGTTGCAGTTTCCAAAACATACATCACTATACACACTTTAAAATACGTATCACTTTTTCTAATAACTATGGGGCCTGCTTTAAGCCAAGAAACTGTGCTAATGGCTTATCCTGAACCATTACCCACTTCTCTTAGAGAATGCTAACTGCTGTCTAAAATAATGGGAGAGTCCTGAGGTGGTGAGGGTTGGGGATGGTAAGGCAGAAAGGAAAAAAAAAGAACTCCCCCACCTCTCTGATTTTTTTTTTTTTTTTTTTGTATTGCTACTGGGACTTGGTTGAAATCAAACTTGGTTAAAAGGTTAATAATAATTCATGTCCAGCTTACTATGACTCAATAACCATCAAAGTCGCTAACTCAAAATAGTGTTTTCTGGCTTACAGGATCAGAGTCATTACACTGTATTGAAGACTTTATTGAATTTTACACTAAGCTTTAGCTGACTGAACAGGTCAAGCACCATGGCTCAGAGTTTTCTTTCTTCTCAGAGAGTCATAAAGCCCTCTCCAGTTTGCCAGGGCACTAGCTAAGAAACCTGACTCAGCTCGGGGTCAGGGGAGCTGACCCCACAGGAAGGGTCACCTAGTTGTAAAGCCCCGTTCCCCAGCCCCCTTCACTCACATGCACCAGCTGCTCCTGGGTGTCGAACTCTCGAGAACAGCCTTCCCAGTGGCAGTTTGTCTCGTAGATGACTTCAGGCTCCTGTTTGCTTTCATCTTTGTCCCCTTCCTCCTTCACCAGGGTTGTTCCTTCTGGCTGTTCCTGAAAGGCAGGAAAGGGGGAAGCGAGGAGATAGAGGGGAACAAAAATCAGACACAGTAGGAGGGCAGATAAGAAGAGAAAGGAGAAACTTGATGTAGGCTTGTCTTCCTCTAGATGCAATTTTTTTGGGGGAAATAAAATGGAGCCCAGGTCTAACAACTGTGTTTGTGAATTGAAGAAACCAGAGATGGAATCATTTTTGTGCCTTTTTTTTTTTTTTTCAGATTTACCCAATACACCTTCAGAAGTCATTAAGTTATGATTAAAGACAATAATCCAAACCAGAATATTTGCGATGATGAGGCCAAACTGCTATCCTGAGTACCAAGGTGGAAAAAAACCCCCCAAAACTAGGATGTTATCTCTTAAGAAAAGCGATCAAACTGGGTCATGTAGTCTTTACCCAAAAGACTGGTCTTTTCTCTTTCAGTTAAAGTCTTTTCAGCATATTAATGTGTTTATTCTCATAGTCTGGAATTCAGGGAAAGGGCTTACTGCTAATTCTAATTCTGTTCTCCCTGCCATTGGAGGTTCTGAGAGGCACTCTGTGGATGTTTACAGGGATGATGTCTCCTTGGTTCAACTTCTGGTCTCCAAGGCTACACTCCCTGCCCAGGAGCCATAGCATCTAAAACTTGGCAGCATAGTCTTTTCTAGGCTTCTAAGGCAGCTTTGCAGAAGTGAAAAGACAAAGAATTTCCAGAATTCTGGGAGATGATTAGGTGTGTAAATTCAGGATCTGATCTGCAGTTAGATGGCAAAAGCTGTATACAAGTGTTTAGGTATAATTAGCAAAATGTAAGAGCAAACCCATGACACCCATTCATTCCATCCTTCAAGTGTTCCCTGAAAAGGAAATGTAGGTTTAAGTTTGGGCTAAAACAGCCTGACAATTTCAGGGTCCAGATTCTGTGCACATCCGGACTCTTGTCCAACCCTTATCTCAGGCATTGAATTAATATTCATTGAGCTCCATATTGGGCACAGGGAACCTGAAAGATAGGGCGATGGGCACAATCTAAATATTTTTGAAACTGAGGCTCAGGATCTCAGTAACAGCAGAGACTAAACTGAAACTGAAACTTGTACTTTCAGGACTTTGGGTAAAGAGCCAGAATTGAAGTAACCTTAGATTAGGTTAGCTGTGGCGGGATCCCTCCTGGCTCTGTTGGGTCTCCTGGCCAGTGGGAAGTGGCAAAATAAGGACAAGAAAGAACATAATCATTGTGGAGAATATCCTTGGTCTGCCCTGCTCAGGCTGAGAACCAGGCACTTGTAATTCAGGCCCAAGATCAGAGCCAAGGCCTGAAGTTTGTTCACATCCCTGATCAACAACAAATGCATCCAACCACTTACTCTATGAACTCAAGTATCTACCTCACAGAGCTGCCTGCACTTTTGTGTGTTTGCTTCTGAGCTGGAGAAACAGAGTCAAACTCCAGACCTGGCCATCTGTCAAATGCGTATATACTGCCAAGGCCAAGAACACACCAGACAAGCTGAAGCTGTGAAAGACACCAGGCTAGATGGGGCCTAAGTCAGCCACCTCTCTCACCTGCTGGCCCCGTGGCCCTGGGCTGGGGAGGTCTTCATCTGGTTTGATCTTGGAGCGTTTGTTGTGCACCAGGTCCCCTGTACTGCTCACTGCAGACTCACTCGTGGGCTTGTTCTGCAGGTCACATTGGCAGGAACAGAGACAAAAATCAGATTCTGATCAACGAGCAGGACCACAGCCAAAACACACAACTCGAGACTAGCAGGCTTCTTTGGCACTAGAATGATGACAGATATGGCTCCTATTTCCAGGTAGCAGAGTTCAGAAATTGTGTTCACAGCTAGGATAATGAACTTATTTACAAACAGAAATTGCATTACAGAGGTAGGAAACAATCTTATGGTTACCAAGGGGAAGAGGGTAGAGGGATAAATTGGGAGATTGGGATTGACATATAGACACTACTGTATATAAAATGGGCTTCCCAGGTTGCAATGTAAAGAAGCTGACTACCAATGCAGTGGTAAAGAACCTGACTACCAGTGCAGGAGACACAAGAGACACGGGTTCGATCCTTGGGTCAGGAAGATCCTCTGGAGGAGGGCACAGCAACCTACTCCAGTATGCTTGCCGAGCCTGGAGGGTTACAACCTATAGGGTTGCAAAGAGTTGGAACAAGTGAAACGACTTAGCATGCTCACATGCATATATAAAATAGAACTAATAAGGGCCTACTGTATAGCACTGGGAACTCTACTCAGTACTCTGCAATGACTTATATGGGAAAAGAATCTAAAAGATATATGTAAATGGATTCACTTTGTTGTACATCTGAAACATTGTAAATAACTGTACTGAAATAAAAATTGGAAAAAAAAACCAACAAATCAGGATATTCATGAGGCATTCATGAGGCATCACCTTGTTTTTAATCATGAGTACCAACTCCTGGTAGCTTTTCAAAGCTAGTGGAAAACAGCTGGAATCCTGGGTTCAAATGAACTCCAACAGTCCAGAACACAGGGACTGAAGGACAGTAACCCATTCATGGGATGTATGTTTCTTTTATTTATTAAAATTTTTAAAAAATTATTTATTTTATTCATTTTTAACTGAACAATAATTGCTTTACAGAATTTTGTAGTTTTCTGTCAAACATCAACAAGAATCAGCCATAGGTGCACCCGTGTCCACTCCCTCTGGAACCTCGCTCCTATCTCCCTCCCCACCCCACCCTTCTAGACTGTCACAGAGTCCCTGTTTGAGTTCCCTGAGTCATACAGCAAGTTCCCATTGGCGATCTATTTTACATATGGTATTGTACCTTTCTGTAATACTCTATCCATGGGATGTATGTTTATTGAATGGACAACAGACCACACAGGGTCAGAGGGAAGCCAGACCAAGTAGCTTTTCCACCACGGATAAGATGACTAGTGGAAGAAGCTCTTGTTTCTTGAGCACATACATGGCACAGTCACCAAATCTGAAGACAGAGGGCCCTGGGTTGGGTTGACAGGCTGCAGTATGGAAGCTGTGAGGATGCTATGGCCTGTGCGCATCCAAGGCTGATGTGGCCCCATGACTTTCCTCTATGGTTCCCAAGACAACCAGGTCATCAAGATGTCTGTCTCACCTGTGAGGACTCGGAAGGGCCGGAGCTGACCTGGACGGGGTTCAGAACTGTAGGGATCCCGGGAATAGGCCTCTGGGTCGGGAAAGTTGGGGCGGGGTGGATGAGCGGAGGGCTGTGTCCAAAGGCTGAGCCTAAGCTCTGTTGTCGGCTTAGGATCTGCTGATGCATGTGGAGGGACACGGGCGCCGAAGGGTAGGTGAAGCTCAGGGCAGGGCTGCAGGTGGGAAATAGAGGGAAAACCATCATTCACATGGGATGCAGAGACCAGCTCACCTCTATATTTAGTTTTTCCTCCCCAGGTTGCATCAGGGCTGCGTGTTCAAATTAAAAAGTAAAAACCATGATTGACCAACATCTCAAAACTTCCTAGAGAAAGGTGATGGCTTAGAGGGGACACACATGGGCAAGTGCACAGATACGCAGACCTAAGATTCCACACAAGTGAAGCAAAAGGTATCGGCTCAATACCAGCTATTTATTGCAATAACAAACTTTATATAACAAAGAGAATGGGTGACTACATGCTTTATAGGACTTTTATCGGCTCCTCATCCTGCAAGTCCCCACGCAAGGAGCAATTCTTTTCATCTCAGCTCACCCTGCACACTTTCATATGTCTCCAGATCTTATTACAAGAGGAAAGAAAATCAATTGGTTAAATGTGTTTTGAACACCATGCTTGTCATATCACTCATTTGTTTGTAAAGATGGAAAGCTTGGTTCATCCAGAATGCCACCTAAAGAATTTCCATCAGTGCCGTCTGGTTACAGAAGCTGATGGATTAACCTCTCCCAGCTGAAATCGGTGATCAATGAGCTTCGATGAAGCAATATTCCAATGGGAAAGCATCGCTCCCTCTTCCAGCTAAAGAGCACTCAATGTCTATTAACGTCCATTATACATGCTAATGCCTGTCACCACTTCATTATGCCCAAGTATTTCCCAGGCTACCGAAGTTCTGAGGAAGCCCCACTGTGACCTAAAGATTTCTGGACTAGTAGGCACTGCCAGATTGTTTTCTGCACCAGCATAGGTTAGGAATCTAGTCCTCTTAAGAGAATGAAGTGCTCTTGAGGAATTTGCTGATGACTTAAAAAAAAGCACCAAACACTGTAATTGCATTGGTGAAAATTTCTTCCTTGGAAAAAAAAAAAAAAAAACCTCAGTGGGAAAATATATACATACATAGATCTTTCTCCATCCTACTGTGTAAGATCCAAAAAGAATCAAGGTTTCTTGCAAAGTCAAAGGTAGAATTCATGACAATTTTCCAATCTGGTGGGTTAATTACTATTGCCGCTAAGAGCATTAACTGAGAATATAATAATTACAATAACAAAATTCAAACCATTTCAAGAACTTTAAGTAATAATGCTGAAGATATACTCACTTCATTAATGTGACTCCACATTTTGCCCATTTGACTACAATCCATAAAAGGCAGTTTCAATGGGATTACATTACTATTATTCTTACAGAGAACCCTGCATTACAATAGCTTGCCCATTTAAGACTGAATATCATTAAGAATACCCTAGGAGAATTTCAAGGGGCTTGGAGGAACCCTCCTTTCATTCTGTATTGTGTTTCTTTAATAAAGGAGAGCAGAAACCTGGTGAAAACAGTCATTGTTCACAGTAAGTTAGGGAAAAATCAGTAATAATATTTCGCTTTTGCAGCGCTATAGTTTCTGCCAGTATTTCCGAAAGGAACCATGAATGATTACAGCAAGACTTAGCGAAGGTAGCTGTGCGGATGATTGATAGGGCATTAATCAAAAGATGCATATCTGCCTCAGAATTTGTTCACAAGCTTTCTTCTAATAGCTGATTTCATGTTCACTGAGCTCTATGCCAGTTTGTCCAATTTATTTTTCGGTGTACAAGCCATTCATCAAAAAACACAATGATTTAACCCTCCCATCCCCCCCTTTCTTTTGGTGAATGGGTATTCCTCAGTGTAACTACCTCATTCTGTTCATTAAAAAAACAAAGAAAAACTAAAAGACCCCATTACCTATATATTTACAATGTGATATGAACTCTGCCCAAAACTCCATGCACCTCTTCTGAGTTTCAGGAGCCTGAATGATCAGGTAGGCTTAGTAAGGGGGTCCCTTGGGGCATGTACACCTCAATATTGGGGAGCTCAAAAAGTTAGGACCCAATTAATAATCAAGACTGTTAGAGGTAGTCTTTCCTGCCTTTCACAAGGCAGGAAATACCCTCAGTTGTGTATATAATGCAATTTACAACTGTTAATAGCCAGATAGGATAGGTCCATTTGTACTTTTAAAAAGCTGTAGAAGAAAAAGGCAGGGCCAGCGTTGGTGCTGCAGCGCCCTGTCCCCAGGTATGAAGTCTCTGACCTCGGCATATGTAGGAAGGGCTGCAAGACCTTTCAACCCATGTGGATTTTGTCCCTTTTGGGGCTGCATTTTCACTGTTCAAACCACAGGACAAGAATAAACACTGGCCAAAATCCACGTCAACTCTTAGATTCCAAGGGATATAAGAACATACAGAAAGGGACAACGAATTTTATTTTTTTGAAATTTTAAATTTATTTTATCTTTTGGTGGTACTTAGAGGCATGTAGGATCTTAGTTCTCTGACCAGGGATCAAAACTGTACCCCCTGCATTGGAAGCATGGAGTCTTCACCACTGGACTGCCAGAGACGTCCTGGACCACCAAATTTTAGTGGTCCCTACTTATTCACAAGGAGCCAGCAACAGATACGCTCTCTCCTCTATGTGCAAAGAGCTGGGCGATAGCAGACATAGGTAGAGACATTGCATCACCCCACAAGAGCAGGCACTGCTGTCAGCTTCTGGGAAGAAGGCTACTTGCTCAGGATTACAAAGCCTGTTTAGGATTTGATGGCAGAAGTAGGTGTTTTTGGCTCTGTAGCAGCGTCAGTGAATGAATTCAAGAGCCAAGACGCCTCTTGGTTTTAGAATAGCCTATGAGGTTGTCCCTGCAGTTGTATAGAGAAGAAGCAGAGGATGGGGGGGTGACTGGGTACTGCATGTAATGTCAAGTAGAACAAAAAACATCACCATCCTCCCAAGAGCATGGAAAGAACCTCTGAGGACTTTCCACCAGGGGGAGGGGGCAGGGGACCGGGGCCACCACTCCCTGTTCCCTGATGCCACGTGAACTGTCATCCTAAGCTCTGAATCCCAGTACTCCTGTGTCCTTCCAGAGGCCAGCATGGCTGCTTGCATTTGGTCACTCAGACCGCAGCTTAAATGCCACCTCCTCAGACACAGAGGCCCCTTGAGGCCGAGGCCCCATCTAAACCAGCCCCCTCCACAGCTCCTTATGGCATCATGCACTCCTGTTTGACAGCTGTGTTTTCACTGCAGGACAAGGCTCTCTTTCAGGAAATGGCAACCCACTCCAGTGTTCTTGCCTGGAGAATCCCAGGGATGGGGGAGCCTGGTGGGCTGCCGTCTCTGGGGTCGCACAGAGTCGGACACGACTGAAGCAACTTAGCAGCAGCAGCAGCCAAATGTTAGGTTCGGGGGAGCTGGGCCCTGGCCTGTCTTGTTCTTCACTAACCCCTGGTGCCCGGAACACTGCCAGGAACAGGGCAGCCCCTCAAGATGAGTTAATGAGTGACAGAACCACTCTCTCAAGGTATGAGTTGCCATTGCAACACATCACCACAAGTTTAGTTGTTTTAAAACAAAATACACTTGCTCTCTTGAGAAATACAAGATGCAATCAAGATTGCTGGAAGAAATATCAACCACCTAAGATATGCAGATGGCAGGAAGTGAAGAGGAACTAAAGAGCCTCTTGATGAGGGTAAAAGAGGAGAGTGAAAAAGCTGGCTTAACATTCAACACTGAAAAAACTAAGATCATGGCAACTGGTCATCACTGCCATCACTTCATGGCAAATAAATGGGGAAAAAGGGAAAGAGTCACACATTTCCTTTTGTTGGGCTCCAAAATAACTGTGGACAGTGACTGCAGCCATGAAATTAAAAGATACTTGCTCCTTGGAAGGAAAGCTATGCCAAACTTAGGATATTAAAAAGCAGAGACATCACTTTGCCAACAAAGGTCTATATAGTCAAAGTCATGGTTTTTCCAGTAGTCATGTATGAATGTGAAAGTTGGACCATAAGGAAGGGCTGAGCGCCAAAGAATTGAAGTTTTTGAATTGTGGTGCAGAGAAGACTCTTGAGAGTGCCTTGGACCGCAAGGAGATCAAACCAGTCAATCCTAAAAAAAATCAACCCTGAATATTCATTGGAAGGACTGATGCCGAAGCTGAAGCTCCAATACTTTGGTCACATAATGTGAAGAGCCAACTCACTGGAAAGGATCCTAATGCTGGGACTAAAAAGCCTCTTGATGAAAGTGAAAGAGGAGAGTGAAAAAGTTAGCTTAAAGCTCAAAATTCAGAAAACAAAGATCATGGCATCCAGTCCCATCACTTCATGGTAAATAGATGAGGAAACAGTGGAAACAGTGTCAGACTTTATTTTGGGGGGCTCCCAAATCACTGCAGATGGTGACTGCAGCCATGAAATTAAAAGACGCTTACTCCTCAGAAGAAAAGTTATGACCAACCTGGATAGCATATTCAAAAGCAGAGACATTACTTTGCCAACAAAGGTCCATCTAGTCAAGGCTATGGTTTTTCCAGTGGTCATGTATGGATGTGAGAGTTGGACTGTGAAGAAAGCTGAGCACTGAAGAATTGATGCTTTTGAACTGTGGTGTTGGAGAAGACTCTTGTGAGTCCCTTGGACTGCAAGGAGATCCAACCAGTCCATTCTGAAGGAGATCAGTCTTGGGTGTTCTTTGGAAGGACTGATGCTAAAGCTGAAGCTCCAGTACTTTGGCCACCTCTTCGCATGCGAAGAGTTGACTCATTGGAAAAGACTCTGATGCTGGGAGGGATTGGGAGCAGGAGGAAAAGGGGACGCCAGAGGATGAGATGGCTGGATGGCATCACCGACTCAATGGACGTGAGTTTGAGTGAACTCTGGGAGTTGGTGATGGACAGGGAGGCTTGGTGTGCTGCAATTCATGGGGTCGCAAAGAGTCAGACATGACTGAGCGACTGAACTGAACTGAACTGAATGCTGGGAAAGACTGAAGGAAAAAGGAGAAAAGAGCAGCAGAAGATGTGATGATCAGGTAGCAGTACCAACTCAATGAATATGAATCTAAGCAAACTCTGGGAGACAGTGTAAGACAGGGGAGCTTGGTGTCAGAATCCTCAAATGGGGAGGCAGTACTGCATTCCTCTGGAGTCTCTGGGCACCTGGCCTCTTTCTGCTTCTAGAGATTGCCTGCATCCTCAGCTTGTGGCCCCACCTCACTCCAACCTCCTGTGACTCCCTCTAACTCTGACACCATCCCGCCTCTCTCTTATAAGGACCCCTCTGGTTATATTGGGCCACCTACATGGTACAGAATCATCTCCTCTTCCTAAAATCTTTAACTGAATCACAGCCACATAATTCCTTTTGTGTGTAAGATAATACACTTACAGATTCCAGGGAGTAAGATGTGGCATTTATGGGGGGGCATTATTCTGTGCATCCCCCTCTGAACAGTCACTTCAAAAAAAAGCAATTTGACATTTATCAAACAGTGCAAAGCTAGTAACTAGATCTGTGTGTCTCTGCAGAACTTCAGTAGCCGAGGACATGCTGCTGATTACAGAGGTTGAAATTGTTTTTGAAAAGTAAAGTTCAGTGGTAAAACAATCTGTCTGCAATGGAGGAGATGCACAGGAAACCCAGGTTAGATTTATAGGTTGGGAGGATCCCCTGGAAGAAGAAATGGCAACCCGCTCCAGTATTCTTGAAAATCCCACAGACAGAGGATCTTAGCAGGCTACAGTTCATGGGGTTGCAAAACAGGTGGACACAACTTACCGACTAAATAACGACAACAAATTCTATTTTTAGAAACCCTGAAAATAAATCTTCCTAAACAGCTCATACTTTGTTCCATAATTTCCTAGAAATATGAAGTGCTGACATTGTTGAAATGTTTTATACATTGCTCTGTCTTATTTCAAGAAGGACACAGTCCTTGGTCCACCTGAGCTATATGACCCCAAAGCCTTTACATTTCTGCTCACCCTGCTCTTTCCAATGGATCAGTTGAAGAGCAATTAAGTTTATGTTCTGAATTTTAAATTTTCTTCACTCAACATTTGGTAAGTATAATTTAAAAATTTATAATAGCATTCACTTCTTTTCTAAATGACTACATGAAAGATGGGATAATTAAAAGCACACAAACATTTTTATAAGAATGTGACTTACAACTGTTAATTTATATTCAGTCAATAAAATCTGTAGAAAGTGTCAGATGGCCTAGATCCTCCCAAAGAATGCGCTAACATAGTCACAGTCCTTCTGAGGTAACAACCCAAAAGTAAGTGTTATGGAGGAAAAGAAAGTGTCAAGGTCATAAAGTCTGGGGAGTACAGCCCCAGGATCCCCTGGAATTGTTAACACATGAAGGTGCATTTCAAAAGTCCCACTCCAGGTATGGTTTGTGGCAATATTTGCAGGAGCTTCCGGAGAGACACTCTGAGAAACACTTTTCTAGGACAACAATTAGAATATTCTGTAATAACCGTTATGGGAAAAATAATCTGTAAACAAATGAATGTATAACTGAATCACTATACTACACACTTGTAACTAACACACATTATAAATCAACTATACTCCAGCAAAATTTTTAAAAAATTAGAAAAGGAAAAAAAAGTTAGAATAAATTAATTAATGTTAATTTGCCCTGTAGTTTCTCAAGAGAAAGAATTGAGAAAAATGTGAATTTTTGATCCCTTATCATAGTGTATGTGGTGTCTTCATCCACCAAACATAATTTCTACCCATTAAAACTGGTTCTGGAAGATTTTGTTTTATATAATACCTGAGAGGAAGCATGCATGCCACTGTAGGCAGTGACTCAGGGACGGAATTCTAAATCACGATAACTACTGACTCAGTTTCCCTTTAAGTCTTTGCTCTGAGCTGAGCTAAAAGTTCAGTTCTTTTAACTGAACTAAAAGAACTAACCAACTGAGCTAAAAGTTTTAACTCTGCTCTGAATTAAAAGCGATCAGCAAATTATTGTCTCAGTGGGAACCACTATTTTCCAAAAATTTAACATTAAAATTCCCAAAGTCTGAATCGTTAAGAAAGTTTGGATGCATTTATTCTCCATCACAAATCAGAAGTAATGTTTTGTCAATATTCTTTCACAAAGTGGGGTCAAATTTTGCAAACTGGGTCTTCTCTTAATATCGCAGTGAATAGCCCAGAAATCTCTCCCTTATCTGGAACTCTTCTGCCTCAGAGTTTCAACAGCTGTGGCCAATCTGGTTGAAATCTGGGGTATAAGTAGAAAGAAAGGATGTTAAGCAACTAAAATAAATATTAATGTATATAAATGAATAACTGAATCAGTTTGCTATACAACAGTAATTAACACAACACTATAAATCAACTTGGAGAAGGCAATGGCACCCCACTCCAGTACTCTTGGCTGGAAAATCCCATGGACGGAGGAGCCTGGTAGGCTGCGGTCCATTGCATTGCAAAGAGTCAGACACAACTGAGCGCCTTCATTTTCACTTTTCACTTTCATGCATTGGAGAAGGAAATGGCAACCCACTCCAGTGTTCTTGCCTGAAGAATCCCAGGGACGGGGGAGCCTGATGGGCTGCTGTCTATGGGGTCGCACAGACTCGGACACGACTGAAGCGACTTAGCAGCATAAATCAACTATACTTCAATTTAAAAAATTTTTAATAAATACTATAAAATCCACTCCCTAATTCACTAATTCAATAAGTTTTAGCTGAGTACTTTTTACAGACCCCTTTTATATAGCCAAAGAATAAAATAATTATTTGTAACTGGAAAGTTACATATTAATTATAATTGATATATATATATAACTTTGAAATCCATACACATGCTTGACTTTCACAAAAAATATTTTTCTTTTCACACCAAGGAAGTGATGTGAGTCAACATTTGTACAGAACTCCTCTGATCTATCTGTAAATTGATAATAAATTATAGAAATAACATATAAGTGGGAGACACTAAAAGTTCATATTGTAGAAGATCATTCATTAAGATGTATCCAACCCTACTATACATACAAGTATTTCAAAGTCATTAATATTCAAGTCAAATATATTAAAACTGGTTAAAATAGTATGCAAGTTTAGGACTAACATGTACATATTGCTATATTTAAAACAAATAACCAACAAGGACCTACTATAAAATAAATAAGTAAATAAATAATTTTTAAAATTATAATAATAAAATAGCATATGAGACAAATCCATAATGTATTTTAGAAACACTTCAAGAATTCTACATATAGTGGAGGATGAAAAAATTAAGATCATGGCATCCAGTCCCATCACTTCAGGGCAAATAGTTGGGGAAACAATGGAAACAGTGGCAGACTTTATTTTGGAGGGCTCCAAAATCACTGCAGATGATGACTGCAGTCATGAAATTAAAAGGTACTTGCTCCTTGGAAGAAAAGCTATGACCAACCTAGACAGCATATTAAAAAGCAGACATTATTTGCTGACAAAAGTCTGTCTAGTCAAAGCTATGGTTTTTCCAGTAGTCATGTTTGGATGTGAGAGTTGGACTATAAAGAAAGCTGAGTGCCGAAGAATTGATGCTTTTGAACTGTGGTGTTGGAGAAGACTCTTGAGAGTCCCTTGGACTGCAAGGAGATCCAACCAGTCCATTCTGAAGGAGATCAGTCCTGAATATTCATTGGAAGGACTGATGTTGAAGCTGAACCTCCAATAATTTGGCCACCTGATACAAAGAACTGACTAATTGAAAAAGACCCTGATGCTGGGAAAGACTGAAGACGGGAGGAGAAGGGGACAACAGAGGATGAGGTGGTTGGATAGCATCACCAACTCTATGGACATGAGTTTGAGCAGGCTCCAGGAGTTGGTGATGAACAGGGAAGTCTGCCGTGCTGCAGTCCACGGGGTTGCAAAGAGCCAGACAAGACTGAGTGACTGAACTAAACTGAAGAGGATAGGGATGGGTTGGATAAATTAATAATAGTACAATGAACAAAGCTGAGTGGCTCAGATGGTAAACAATCTGCCTACAATGCAAGAAACTCAGGTTCGATCTCTGGGTCGGGACAATCCCTGGAGAAGGGAATGGCAACCTATACCAGTATTTTTGCCTGAAGAATTCCATGGGCAAAGGAGCCTGGTGGGCTACAGTCCATGAGGTCACAAAGAGTTGGACACGACTGAGTGATTAACACACATTAGGGGACGTGTTCTGCTGTAGTCTTTTATACTAGGAGAGTAAATAGAGCTGATTACAATATTTAAAAGAACTGTTTCCAAGTAAAAGTGAATTTTAAAAACTTGGAACTATAAGAAAGATGCAAGAGGTCAGATCACCCAGCCATGTCATGCTTACAGGTCAAAGTTTCTATCTTACTGTTTAATGACTTGAGTCCACATGGCATCTACCCATTCCCTAAAAAAAATACATAGGTTTTCCTTAGAGCTGCATGGAACATCTCCTTCCACTGAGTCTCCATACCACAGGTCCTCTGTGTTAATGTGGGATCAGGGTGCAGGGGGGTTGCCCAGGACAGAGTGATTAGTACTCCACGCATTTTATCTACATTGGCTTCAACAGAAAGGCTCATCATCAGTTTCCAGGTTCATCTGTAGAACCCCTCCCTGGCCTGGAGAACTCAGCATGGAGCTGGGCTGGCCTGAGGTTGATTTGAGAACCACTGCGGAGTCCTAACACAGGTGGTCACAGGAAAGCCCGAGTCACAAAGGCACCCTCTCTTACCCAAAGTGAGGAGGAATGATGAATATGTGGCAACTATAGATTCTTAGGAAATATTTTTAAAGTAAAATCAATGCTAGCAACCTATAAACACATTTTTTCCACTGCCCTATTTGGTCAATTCTGTTCAGATATGAATTTTTAAAAGATACTTAGAAACTCATGTGATGCTTTTATAACGCATTTCTTCAGGTTGGGCACTGGGATTAAGAAACTTCATTCTGCAGTCTAAACATCCACTGACAGAGGAATGGATACAGATGTGGTATATATACACAACGGAATATCCCTCAGCCATAAAAGAATGAAATAATGCCATTTGCGGCAACATGGATGGACCTAGAGGCGATCAGGCTAAGTGAAGTAAGGCAGATAGAGGAAGACAAATATCATATGATATCTTTTAAATGTGGAATCTAAAAACACACAAATGAACTTATTTACAAAAAGAGCAACAGACTCATAGACACGAAAACAAAGTTATGGTTACCAAAGGGGATAGCAGGGCTGGAAGGAATAAATTAGAAGCCTTGGGATTAATATATGCACACTACTATATATAAAATGGATAAACAACAAGTACTTAATATGTAGCACAATGACCTATACTCAGTATCTTATAATAATCCATAATGGAAAAATATCTGAAAAAGAATACATACGCGTGTGTGAGCGTGCACACACACACACACACATCTATATAACTGAATCAGTTTGCTGTATACTTGGATCTAACATGGTAAATTAACTTCATTTACCATTAAGTTAATGGTAAATAGTCACAAAGAGTCAGATATGACTGAACACAAGCACAACAACAACAACCCAAATCATGTAACTGGCCAGTCATGCAGACATAGTTAGAAAAACATCATCGGTTTTTTTTAAAGCATCACCAGACATGATTACATTCCTATTATAAATAGCATTTCCTACCAATCCCTTTAGTCATGTGTCCCATTGGAGGATTTTTAAGACAGAAAGAAGGGAAACAGAAAAGGAGGTCCACAGTGAGACCTGGCAGGTTTGGCCAAGTAAGTAGCTAAGTGCCTTTGATTCAGTCCACAAACTTCCCTGAGCTCCCTGGTCTCTAAAACAACACACCCTCGCTGGGGCCCGAAGCCTTGCTATAGGCCTTGGATCAGCAGTCCACGACTGTACACCACCTGGTCCTGCCCACCTCCAACTTTGTGCTTTGCCTCATCTGCTACCTAGGCTGCTGGTAGTCTCCAAACATCCTAACTTCGTATCTGATTGGAAGCCTTTCCCTTCCATGAGTTCCATGAGGACAGGGATCATGTCTCTCATTCATCCATGCAACCCTCATGCCCAGAGCAGTGACCAGCACACAGCTGAAATTGCAGTAAAATATTTGGGGAATAAGTGAGTAGTAGATTAAATGAAGTACTACCTAAAACCAATGATCACATCTGGGAATAAATGAAAAGTATCCTTTTTAGTCAGGATTTATTATTTTCACTGATTCTGGGGGAAGAGAAGGTTGTCTCATAATTTTTAGAAGATGCGATCAGAGTTTTAAGGACTTTGGTTATTTGGCTCTGGATTCATTCATCTATTCTTCAGTGTCTCCCACCCAGCTCATTTTGAGTTGTTTCTCAGACACAAATGAGTTGACTCATAGCAGGTAACAAAGCAGTGTCAAGCTGCTGTGAAAGGTGGACTGGTTCCTACTCTGCTCTGGAAATGACACTGGAGCTGCCAACTGCATCCTTACTCCAGGGCCTCCAGCAGGGCTGAAGCTTCCGTCCTCTGGTCACCAGGCAGAGCTGGGCAGTACTGGCCACAGAAAACACACACTCATTTGTGAGGCTGCACTTGTGGGCACTCAGCTCTCATTTTCACTGAGATATCTGTGCTAGCTGAGCCAGACCGGAAACTGCTAAGGATAGGAAGCCTTCTTCATTTTTGCCATGAAACCCAAAGTGAGAAAGCTTTAACTGGTGGGTTAGAAATGAATGGATTACTCACTTCTTCGTTTCATTTAGGTTTCCTAGAAAATGGAAGATGAGAGTCGGTTGAAACAATCTTTCCTCTATTTCTAGGGGAAGGTATTAGCAGAGGTCAAACTATTTTTAATTTAACACTATTAACTGGATAAAAACTGGCCTTTACCATACAGAGGATACAGACTATATTGGATAAATGTGACTCATCAAGTCTTAGATGGCATTTCTCAGGGAGATGGGGAGTTTAAATCTTTTTGAGACAATATTTCACAACACCCTTTCCAAGTGCATAGAGTTTTTTTTTTTTAATGATTGTCTTAGTTATTATATAAAAAATATTTGTGATGTACATTTGGACAATGTCTTAATAAGTCAGATATAATCAGGAACCATTTTTTAACATGTAGATGGGTTTTTATGAATAAATATGTGGTCTATATGGAATTTTTATAGCAGTCTAAATTATTAAGTAGATACATCAACATAAGAATCAAATGGGCTTCCCAGGTGGCATCTCTGTAAAGAAACTGCCTGCCAATCCAGGAGACATAAGAGAAGTGAGTTTGATCCCTGGGTGGGGAAGATCCCTTGGAGAAGGGCATGGCAACCCACTCCAGTATTCTTGCCTGGAGAACCCCATGGACAGAGGAGCCTGGTTGGCTATAGTCCATAGGGTCGCAAAGAGTCAGACACAACTAAAGCAACTTAGCAGGCACACATGCAAGAACCATATATAAACTGAAGATGGACATTTGCTTTTGTAGCCCTTTATTTTGTATTCATCCCTCTGCATTTCTATATATCTATCAACTTATGGATACATTACTATATTCATACAGACTATAACTTTCTGACAACAAAAATCATTCATCCACCACAAAGAAAGTTCCTTTTAATAAGGGCAGTGATTAGAATTCTAATAGCTCATTAAAGAGCTCCTTCATTTATTCACTCCAGAAATATCTGTGGAGTGCTGTCAAGGTGACAGGGTGCAGATGTAATGGTGTGGGGAGTGTGGCCATGAACAAGGTATCACAGTCCTACACCTTCTGGCCTTTGTGTCCCAGTGGAGGGAGACATATAGCAAACTACCAGATGAGCAAGTCAACAGGGGAATTTTAAACAGAGGTCCATGCTATTGTCAGCCTCTTGGAGAAGAGCATTGGAACTGGAACGTGCATGTGAAAGACACTTTTTAGAAAACTGAACATGTGTCTTCACACATTGAAACATATCTTTAGAAACTGAACTGACACCATTACTATACGCACTGTCCACAGGAGAAGGAGATTAAGATTAGAAAACATGCACAACTCAAATGTAAAAGTCAGATGTGTCTGCTGCAAACTAAAAAGCAAATGATTGGACAGCTGGTCCTCTCACAAAGACCCTCTGTGCTTATGCGTGAAACAAGGGCAACACTACGCTCTCCAAAACTGCCATGAGATGAAATCAGTAAGAGCACCTCACACCAACCATGCCCCTGGGTACAAAGCAGAGATGAGCTGCATTCTAAGTTCACCTTCGCTTCTGCATCTTTCCCTCTTGAGAAAGTTACCCTGTGTAGATCTCTTCATGCAGCTTCCTTCCCTGGCATCCACCAGTCCTCCCACTTACTAAGGAGTCCTCCAGTCGGTCTTCAGATTTCGTCAAGTGAAACTTGGAACAGGGCTAGAGAAGTACTAATGTTATTCCAGCTAAAAGCCTGGCAGGTGGTGCTGACCGTAATTCTTCTAATAAATGTATTGTTATGGCAAGGCGACCTCATCTTGGGTTATCTGCATTACTTTATATGCATCTATAGCTATGCCTTATCCTAACACACAGTGGCTGTGTACTGAAGAACGAGAGGTCAGGCTGCAAGAGTGAAGAGGGACTGGTGAGGAGCCGAAGGCAAGGGTGACCTGAGAGCCTGATGGCCCTAGCCATGTGACTGCAAACAGGTCTCTTGGGAACTGAATTAGGGTCTCTGCTTCCAGCTCCAATGAGAATAACCAGGTCCGTTGTAGCTCCTTGGTGGCAGGGGACAACAACCATTCCAAGTCAGGAGACTGGCAGTTTCTTAAGGACTGATACTAAATTATCTAAAGACGAGAAGGAGATTAAGAAGCTGGTGAAGATGCTGGGGTACAAATTAAAGACAGCATCATGACCATCTGGCACCATTTTCTAATCTAAATCCTTTAGAGGCCTTATAAAGTCACAGTAGCTGGACAGAGAGCACAATGGAAGAAAAACAAAGATGAAATGAAAACTCAAATGAAGAAATGAAGAAATAAATATCACTCCTGTGAATTTCACTGTGTGCCCCATTTCCACCACTTTGATGCTATGAGTTCTAGGCAAGCCACATAATAATGATATGATTTCAGCAGACTGAGATATGGTCAGTGGCAATCTATGATCCCAGGGAAATTTGCCAGGAGTGCAGAGCAACCAGGCCATGGTTGGAGATGGGCACGCTCCTCAGAGCCAGATGGGGGTGATTACAGCATAGAATGGCCAGGCCCTGGTGGCTCATCTTCTGGATGGATCATCAAGCCCGGTTCTCCTGAGGTTCTGCCCTTGGGTAGCGGTCTACATCCAGGTACTGACCATCCACACCAGCTTTAATAAAAGTTACCCCTTTCCTCTATAGCGGGAGTCTTGCCTGTAGTTTACAAACGTGAAGACGGAACTTCCGAGCCGACAGGCGAGTATGGTTTACACAGCTGATGGCAAAGCTAGAATCTGACTACAGTTCTGCCTGACTTTAAAGCGTATCTTAAGACTACATTAGCTAATACTGAAACTACCCCAGGACCCCTCTGTAGGTACCAATTGCTATCATGTTGTTGTTATTTAGTCATGAAGTCAAGCCAGACTCTTTGCAACCCCACGGAGTGCAGCACTTCCCTGTCAGGCTTCCTTGTCCTTCACCATTTCCCAGAGTTTGCTCAAACTCACATCCATAGAAGTCAGTGATGCTACCCAACCATCTCATCCTCTGTCTCCCCCTTCTCCTCCTGCCTTCAATCTTTCCCAGTATCAAGGTCTTTTCCAGTGAGTCGTCTCTTCGCATCAGGTGACTGAAATATTGCAGCTTCAGCTTCAGCATCAATCCTTCCAATGAATATTCCGGGTTGATTTCCTTTAGGATTGACTGCTTTGATCTCTGTGCTGTTCAAGAGACTCTCAGGAGTCTTCTCCAGCATCACAAGTCTATCATGTAAACAGAGTTATTTGTTCTGTTCCATGTTTCCATACTTTCTTGACCATATTAAAAGAACAGATGCAGCAGAAAAATGACATCATATCAAAATGGAGATTTATAATATTTGAACACTTGATGCTGAAGCTGAAACTCCAATACGCTGGTCACCTGATGCAAAGAACTGACTCAATGGAAAAGACCCTGATGCTGGGAAAGATTGAAGGCAGGAGAAGGGGACAACAGATGATGAGATGGTTGGATGGCACCACCGACTCGATGGACGAGTTGCAGCAAGCTCTGGAAGCTGGTGATGAATAGGGAAGCCTGGTATGCTGCAGTCCATGGGGTGGCAAAGAGTCAGACACAACAGCAACCAAACTGAACTGAATGTGCCTGCCAAAGGAGACTGCTGATAACTGAACTAGCAAAGAATTAAAACTGTAATGGAAACTTACAGAAAAAAATAATGGTATTCATCATTTCCAGTATATATTGTATGTGACTACTGCCAACATTCTTCTGGACTGTTAGAGTTTTCCTAATATGTACACCCATCATGGAAGTTGCATCAACTCCTTTAGACTAAAATCCCTGCTGTCAGGGTTTTCTTTTTTTTTTTTTTTTGAAGTTTGAAAGAGATTTATTTAAAAACGGAATGACAAAAAAAAAGCCTTGGTATTCTGTTTTGGAATTGTTGGGTTTTCCAACAATCAACAGTCACCGGAAAGTTAAAACACCTCCCCGAAGGCCCAGAGGTACAAAACGACGGTCTCCACAGGCTCATGGTAAGAAGGACACGATGTGCAAACCCGAGGTTGACGGAGACCCACCCCCTCCATGCAGGCAGCCTACGGGCTCCAGACCTCCCGGAAATCACCGCCAAGATTCACTACCGAAGAGTGGATGCAAAAGCCATCTGGCAAAAGTCCTGCTGTTAGGACTTCCCTGGTGGTCCAGTGGCTAAGACTCTGAGCTCCCAATGCAGGGGGCACAGGTTCAATCACTGTTTGGGGAACTAAGATCCTGCACGCTGCTCAATATGGTCAAAAAAAATCCACCCTGCTGTCCCTTTTTCTTTCTTCCTCTCAAAACACATCTTTCCTCTGTGAGAAAAGACTCACATCTGGTCTTTTGATTTCTGTCCTGTCTTTGCAATTGTCCCCAAACCAGGTATGAAGTCGGTCTTTCCTCTCAGGAACTATAACTAGCAAGGGGAAGAAAGAGCCCCATTCTCACTGTCTCTATGGAGTGGATTTCTTCATTCCCAAAGAACTACTATTTCTCTTTACGGGCTGCTAACTAATATCTGCAAATAAGTCTTTTTGGCACAATAATTGGCTCTGGAACCCACTGTAGTGAAATTTAACCTGGATCCCCATCTCAGGTCAGTCCCAGTGTCCTGTTGTAAGTCTACCTTGTAGGCAGTCAGTACCGCAAACATAGGTGCAGGCAAGCAGTGATGTTTTATTAAAGAAACGTATCATGGATTTAGGGAAAATACATACCTGATTGCACTTGCAGATAAGTGGCCATAGGAGCCACTTGCTGAAGAGCTGCTGCGGGAATTATTGAGAATCGTGACCAGGGAGTTGGGAGATGTCCTTATCATGGTCTGAAGGTCAAAGCTATGATCGGACAGTGGCGATATGGACAGTGTACGTTTTCGGCTCGGCCGGGCTGACAGCCTAGGGCTGGGGAATCTGGTGCCTGTTATATAAACAAAACAGAATGTGATTACCTGTGGCTGGACTTGGTACCTGTTATCTATTCCTGTTACCCCGCATGGAAGAACTGGAGGATAAGAAGCCAGCAACCAGTGGTGACAAGTACCTTTCTCTTCCCGCTTGTGATCTACTGGCTACAATTGAGGGAATTAGGGGGAAATATTCATCTTCCAGGGACTTACCTCAGGGGAGCTTTGTTTATTAATGTGCAGGCAAAATGATAAATTGCTAAACAAAAGGGAAAGACTTTTATGTGTTATCCCTCTCATTTCCACTGATTTATGAATCTGACGGCTGCTTAGATATTCTCATCATTAATTCACCACAAGCGACAAAGACAGTGGTTCCCACAGTCACATCGCACCCATCCTCCCCACTCCCAACACGCATGGCTTTAAAGCAATGAGCCAAAGGGGAAAAATGAATTAAAGTACCCTAAGATAAAAAAAAATCCAGCTTAGTTATGCCTTCATTTCCCCATGATTTCTGTAGCTATCTGATCACAGACTATTTATGGCTTTACTGAAAAAACTGATAAATACATTATCCTAAATTAATGGTTCTGGATGGAGGGGTGGGAATAGATTTTGCCCCCAGGGGACATGTGACAACATCTGGAGATATTTGGGTTATCACAACTCAGGGGGTGCTAGAAACATCGAGAGGGTAGGGAAGTTACTGCACACCCAGGGCTGTGCAGGGCAGGCCCCCATCATGAAGAATCATCTAGTCCTAGTAGTGGCCAAATTGAAGGACCTTGCCTTACATTCCCCATTATCTAACAGCCTAAGTCCCAAGAAACATTTAAAAGCTTGGGACTGTGGTTTGTTTACCCATTTTCCAAGGGCAGGTTGGGAGGGACCCTCTAAGCATTATAATAAGATAACATGAGTCAATTTTAATTCTCTGGTTATTAGATCAATCAATTAATCAATCAATTCATTCTATGCATTTATTAGAGTTTTGAGACTTCAGGAAGATTCCACTGATGAAGTTCTGTTCTAGAGGTTAGTAACTCACACTGAAATGCCTACCAACTTAATACAATGCTTGTTACACAAAGAGTTAAAAATTAAATGCCCATTTGCCTGCAATTTGGTAGAGATCTAGATTTCAGAGCATAACTATAAATGTGGCCCACAGGCCCACTCCTGCCTTTTCTAAGGTCACATTTACATTACAGAGTGAGCAAACTAAGTTTAATGACAGAATGAGAATATAATCCTACTAGGAAAGGGGCAAATCAAATATAATTACTTTTGAGAAAGAATGGAGGGTTTCTGTTTCAAAGAATGGGTATATCTGCTTACAGGGACATGGCAATTTGGGGTACACAGAAAACAGTAGTAGAGGGTAAGACTTCTTTATAGAAAAATGTCTGGGTACCTGGTCTATAGAAAACTAATTGGGAATATTTTCTTCATCAGAGGTGAACTTTGACACAAGAAAACAATCCAAAATGATTTAAGATAATTTAATGAAATGCAATAGATGACTATGAAAGACTTACAGATATTATTATAGAGATAAATAGGCATACTTTATAGCTAATAAAAAATAAATCATAAACTGGAACTTAGTACCATCCATGAATATAAAACTGGTAAACCAATTTGAATGACAAATGTGGTCCCTACTCAAATCCTTCTTTCAGGCACATTGAAAATTGAATTTCTTCATTTAGAAGTTTCATGACCCACATGATTCAGGCCATGTGAGTACAAAAACAGCAGTCCCACTGTGTTCACAGCATTTATTGCCTAAACCAGCATCTTTTATTATGACATCAGCTTTACACATAAATGTTTCATATTTACTCACTATGAGAGGATAATATCATCCAAGAAGTTTTTCAATAAGGAAATGCATTCCACTTCCAAAGGACGCCAAGGACAAACCAGACTTCTGGTCAACTTCCATATCATCCTTGACAGTAACCATTCTCAATGAGACTCAATGATCCCTGGCAGAGTTAGAAGTAGCAGGACATTCCAGACAGAGCTGATGCCCTGATTTAAATCACTAACTAGATGAGGAAGTCATCTGATGCTTGCTAGGAAACACTGGGGCTTATATCCTCTCACATCATCTGAAGACGGAGCGCAAGGCCTTTCATGGAAGCTCGTGGTTCCCTAAGGCCTGGTTAGTCCATCTCCTCTGTTTTCCCCTCCAAGATGGGCACTTACTTAAGTCAGTTTCCACCATATAAACAGTGTGGTCTTCAGGAGCATTTAGGATTTCTCTAGGATATTCCCTATAGGGATTACTTGCTCTCCTATCTTTAAAAGTCACTAGAATCCCAAAAGGTGGAATTAGAGCCATAAAACAGGCTTGTTCATTCTAATGCCCAACATAGGAATACTCTAACCCAAAGCTGGCTGAAACCCTGGTACGCCCACTGTTGGCACATTTAAAAGTCAGGTGCTCATCTGAGCCCAGTTTACTACTGCTTTTCTGCCAACCGATGAGTCCTGAAGATTTGTTACAGTGGAGTAGAATGACCCACTTGATCCCAGGCTGGCTCTGCTTCACTACTGCAGAGCCAATGTAGAAATTTAACCTCATTTCGCTTCTCCCTTGAAAAAAATCTCATAGGTTTTATATTTAATACATAAGAACAGGGGACCTCTCTGGAGTCCAGTGACCAAGACTCCACGCACCCAATGCAAGGGGCGTGGGTTTGATTCCCTGTCAGGGAACTAGATCCCACATACTGCAACTAAGAGCTTGCATGAGGCAACTAAAGATCGTGCATGATACAACTTAAAAAAGAAAAAAATCCTGCATGCCATGATGCAACTAAGATTCAGCACAGCCACTTAAATAAATAAAATGATTAAGAAAAAATAAAACAGAAGAACATTCTCTTTATGTTCTGTTAAGCTAAATGCTACTTCAGCTACTTCAGAGGACAGGGATACAGTACTTTTTAAATGCTTTCCAACCCTTTATTATGCTCTTCCCAACCCCTTAGCAACCAAGCAAAGAAAGTCATCAGCATTTAGGACAGTGATTTGGGATCCCCTGTTGAAGGGAACAGCTAAACTACAAGGTGAGGGTTTCAAAACAGTTGAAAGAGAAGTGGCCCAGGTCTCTACTGTTTCCTCCTAAATATAAGCCTGAGCAGTCTCATTGTTCTAACACCGATTTCCCCGCTCTGGCTTTCTGTTAATTGTTTTGTTTCTCTATTCTAATGAAAGATTCTGACAAAGAAAAAGGAGGTTTCTTTTTATGTGATGAATAATAGGATATCTAAATTCCTACTTAATGACAATCAATTTACCATATACTCTGGCAAATTAAAATGCCTTTAATTAGTTTTTACTAAGTAAAAGGGTAGCTTCATCCTTTATTTAGATAAAAACCGCCATTGCCTGACTAAACACATTCTCATCAAACAGAGAAGGTAATATGGGTTGACCTTCCAAGGAGTCTCTCTTATTTTAATTCTTTATTTGCAGATTTTTAAATAACTGATTTGCATAATAACACTCAACTTTTTTTTTTTTTTCCCAACAACCCCTAATTGAAACGTGGTCATGATGAATCTGCAATGGAAACTCTTTCTTCTACAAAGCAGAACCACAAAATCCCTGTGGAAGATGTAACATATTTCTTTCACTTTGGGTGAGGTAATGAACTCCCCAACGGAAACCCACCCAAGCATTGTTCCTATGTAACCCAGCTAAGCTACTGAGGGGACCAGAGCATAGATTTTATACTGTGTGGACCAATCATCTTCTGTCTATTGTAAATCTGAGAGCTGAACTGTTAACCACTGCCAGAGAGTGGACCAAGGTCCACTCATCATCACAGAAGAATCTAAACAGCCTCTAGATAGAGAAGCACAAATTAATCACTGCTACTGGAAGAAACAAACATAATCTTTAGCATACGTCCTACTCAAACTCATATTATCTTCGTATTCAAAGGGTTTCATTATGTATACCTCGGATGATACTTTGGCTTCACTTCCTAGTGCCTAGTAAATGGATGTGAACCTAAAGGATTAAAAACTCTTAGATGTTCTGAGAAATGATAATCACAGGTTCTCATCTGTACCTCTAGTCTAGAGAAGTGGCACTAAAGTGGTCATCATAAGCCTTGAGGGGTCCAAAAGTAAGTCATTTAAAGTGCATCCAATGATCCCAGTTTCCTCCACTGTTAGGTGCTAAGAGTAGGCCTTTCTGATGTGGAAATGATTTCTGTTTCCCATATAAGAGGTCTCAGTGAGACAGAATTTTTTAACATAAAGAAAACATAGGAACGCACACAACAACAAAGAGTAGCCCCTGTTTGCAACAACTAGAGAAAGCCTGCACAAAGCCATGAAGACTCAGCATAGCCAAAAATAAATTAAATAAATAAGACCTAGCGTCACTAAAAATAACATTTTTTAAAAAGAAAACATAGGAGGAAAATAAGAAAAATATAAGCCCATGAAAAACATGAAATCAAGTATAGATCTCTTCTTTTTAAGTTAATTTTTAAAGCATAAAATCTATAAAATCTAGAAATGATTGGTCAAAAGCACATTCATCTAACCAAACACATTCCCTTATTCTGTTACCAAGACAATCAGAGCCGACTAGTGTTTTTGTGAATCTGCTAAATTATAATTGCCTGCATCTTTCAGTTCACTGACATAAGGTGAGCAAATTGGCAAGTTTCAATGGCCAAGTCTGTGGGAACTTCCTGGCAAACCAAGCAAACCAGAGCCCCAAATACTGGTGGTGCCTCCTCCTTCTCTGCTTTGGAAAGTTAGGTAATCAACTCATTTTAGTACCTTCCTCTCCCTTTCATGCATTGGATTGGCCATGCCCCGGGCTACAGAAGACAGCCCTGCCACTTACTATCCATGGCGTGAAGATACTCCATGTGGATGGCCCCTGCACCGGCGGTGGCAGCAGAGGGAATGATGTCTGCATAGGGGCTGCGCTGGCCGGCTAACAGGGCCATCTGATGATAGTATTCCGCTGGGCTGACTCCGGCGTGGGGGGCTGTATGGAAGAGGAGACAAGAAAAGCATGGTTACCAGTCGGAAGAAGGTCAACAAGAGGCTTTTCTTGAGATACCCCAAAATCCATGTGTCACGCAGCCCACGGAGCCATTCCTTTCACAGTTTGTTCTGGGAAAACTTCTTTAACTCAAACCATGCTTTTGCTGAAGATTCCCAGATATCATTGATTAGAAAATAAAACTGAAGGAAAAACACAGAAAAAAAAATCAAGTACATGATAAAACTTTTGAGGTTAGTTTCAAGAAATCACTAAGACTGGCATCTATACACTACTACATATAAAATAGAAAACTAATGAGAACCTGTGTATAACACAGGGAACTCTACTAAGTACTCTGTGGTGACCTAAATGGGAAGGAAATCCGAAAAATAAGGGATATATATACATATAGCTGGTCCACTCTGCTGTGCAGCAGAAACTAACAACATTGTAAAGCATCTAGATTCCAATAAACAATGATTAAATTCACATATGTGCATATATCTGTACACTCATTCCTCTGTTTGCTCCCCAAAATAAAACTGACTTATATCAAATGGAAACAGTGACACACTATTTTCTTGGGCTTCAAAATCACTTGGAGAAGGAAATGGCAACCCACTCCAGTAGTCTTGCCTGGAAGATCACATGGAAGGAGGAATCTGGTACGCTACAGTCCATGGGGTCACAAAGAGTTGGACACAACTGAGTGACTTCACTTTCAAAATCACTGTAGATGGTGGCTGCAGCCATGAAATTTAAAGACACTTGCTCTTCGGAAGAAATGCTACAACCAACCTAGACAGCATATTAATAAGCAGAGACATTACTTTGCCAACAAAGGTCCTTCTAGTCAAAGCTCTTGTTTTTCCAGTAGTCATGTATGGATGTTAGAGTTGGACTATAAAGAAAGCTGAACACTGAAGAATTGATGCTTTTGAACTGTGGTGTTGAAGAAGACTCTTGAGAGTCCCTTGGACAGCAAGGAGATCCAACCAGTCCATCCTAAAGGAAATCAGTCCTGACTATTCATTGGAAGAACTGATGCTGAAGCTGAAACTCCAATACTTTGGCCACCTGATGAGAAGAACTGACTCAGGATGACAGAGGATGAGATGATTGGATGGCATCACCAACTCGATGGACATAAATTTGAGCAAGCTCCGGGAGTTGGTGATGGACAGGGAAGCCTGGTGTGCTGCAGTCTGTGGGGTCTCAAAGAGTTGGACATGACTGTGCAACTGAACTGACTGACTATATAGAATCACTGTCTGTTCACATTTTTCCCCCATATTTCTTACAGTAGTAGACAACTTAGATAACTACAATGACCTTCCTGACATATTTAAAATACTTCCCTAAGCTTTCTGGCAAGAGGGTCTGAGTCAGCTCTCAGTAGCTGGAGGACCCAGGACCATGAGTAGAAAAGGCAGCACAGCCCGAATTTAATAACACATGCCTGAGTGGTAAGCTGCAATTTTGTATTCCATAATTTTAAAGTTCTTTTTTCTTTCATTTCAAAATCAAGAAGAAATATACCTATCAATCTGGAGCAATTTACTGGCAAGCGTCAGCTCCATAAGAAGGGGATAATGATTGGTTTCCACCGGACAACTTATGTGCCAAAGCTGCAGGCACATAAAGCTGCAGGCACTATAGCAGTTCTGAGGGTGGGCTCCAGAGGCACTAAGATCCAGAGACAAATCCCAGCTCCACCTCTTCAGGAAGTTGCTAGGAGGAGTGAAGGCGATGGTGCATGGAAAGTGCCTAGCACATAACATTAGATCAATAAAAGCTAGTTTTATCATTTTATCATTAAAATGTAGAAACACTGGCATTCTACCAACAGGTCTAGGTATGCTTTATATTTGTGTTCAAATACTTTTTATTTACTGAAATATAGTTGATTTACAATGTTATATTAGTTTCAGATATATAGTAAAGTGATTCAGTTATATATACACATATATTTTTTTCATATTCTTTTCTAGTATATGTATATAAGATATAGAATATATTAATAGTTTTCTGTACTATACAGTACATTGTTTATCTATTTTACATATAGTAGTGTGTATCTACTAACACCAAATTCCTAATTTATCCCTCCTACCCTCTTTCCCAAACCATGTTTGTTTTCTAAGTCTATGAGTCTATTTCTGTTTTGTAAATATGTTGTATGTGTATGTGTGTGTGTGCACACACATGTGCAATCTCATCTGACTCTGCAACCCCATGGACTGTAGCCCACCAGGTTGCTCTGTCCACGGAATTTTTCAGGCAAGAATACTACAGTGGGTTGCCATTTCCTCCTCCAGGGGATCTTCCCAGCCCAGGGATCGAACTTGCATCTCTACCATCTCCTGCAATGGCGACCAGATTCTTTATCACTGTGCCACCGGGAAGCCTGTAAATAAGTTGATCTGTATCTTTTTTTTTTAGAGTCCACTTATAAGTGATGTATTTGTCTTTCTCTAACTTCAATTAGTAGATCATCTCTAGGTCCAACATGTTGCTACAAGTGGGATTATTTCATCCTTTTTAAATATTCTTTTATATATCTTATATTATCTTTTATTTATTCTTCTTTATATTTCATACTTTTCATACATCATAAAGATAGATATATACAAAAATCATGGACTGCAAGAGACAAATATGAGTGACTTGACTTTGGGTATTAATTGGCCTCCTGTGAGGCAGGATGAAAAATGCAGAACTAATAAAAAATGTTTTATTCATACTTATCATCAAACACTATGAAAAGCAGATGATAAGATGCTTTAGCTAGAGGTACCACCTTCAGTGGCCCCACTAAATTTCTGGAAGCCAGGCATCATTCCAAGCCCATTGTCAGCTGACCTGTCTACCCTTCTTTCCCTCTGTTCTTGAGAGTCACTTTCATGGGGTCCCATGTATTCTATGGAGGTGACTCTCCATTTTTCCCACTGGAAAACCAAATCCAAAGCAGAACAAACTCCGATCTCACTCTTTTACAGTTTTATTTTTAAAGTGTGCATCTTGTCCAAATGGCAAAACTTCTTCCTTGGGTACTATACAAGTATATCCACTGCAATGAATCAGAGGGGAAAAAAAAGTGAGTCCTCAGCTGTTGCTGGAGCCTAGCCACTCTTGGAAGTATGACCGGGTTAATATTTACTGAGAAATTTCAGGCTGCTTCTACCTACTATCCCCACCATGTACAACCAGCCCTGGGAAGTGTGTGCATGGAGAATATGGGCTGTGCAGGGGCAAACACTGCTGGGTAAGCCAGAGTACATGTGCGCCTACACAAGCACCAGCAATTTGTGTTTTGCTGCAGAGAACTCACACTTCTCTACTTGTCATCAGTACAGCTTAAGCCATTCTGAGCCTTAACACAGATTCTAGCAATTGTAGACAGGTGAGTTTGTATATGTGTTCATGAAATGGGAAATGTGCTCTCTAAACCAAAGGGACATTAAAAAATTTTTTGTTGTTGTTTTGGAGTATAGTTGATTTATAATGCTGTGTTAGTTTTGAATGTACAGCAAAGTGAATCTGTTCTACATATACATATTTCCACTCTTTTTTAGATTCTTTTCACATATAGGCCATTATAGAATATTGAGTGGAATTCCCTGTGCTACACAGTAGGCCCCGAAGGAGCATTTTAATCATGGACAGTTGTGGAATGAACAGCTCCAATTTAAAAGTCAGGTGACAATAATTAATTGGGAGGCTCACTGAACAACAGGAATCTGGTCCTTGGGAGCTGGAAATGAGCATCCTGTATCAGAGAATTAAAGTCAAAGGTCGTTTCTTGTCCCACAGCATCCCTCTTGCAGTGTTCATGTGGCATGGTCAAGGACAAAGGGCACATACAACAGGGCTAGGCCATCATGCTCTCCAAGATCTTGCTATTTAGAATGTGCTCCCTAGACCCGCAGCACTGAAACGACCTGGGGGCGTCTCAGAAGTGCAGAACCTCAGCCCCCTAGACCCATCCCACCAGGAAGCCTATTTTATCAGCATTCCCGGGTGATGTATAAGCACACTGGAGTTTGAAAAGTGCTGCTCCAATGGACTGTATACATGTGCCCTTCAGACCTGAAAAGTGTTCCTCAGAAGGTGAGCAAAATGTGCTGGTTACACAAGTACAATACAGGAATGGCAATAGGGTCAGTCTAAATAGAGCCACAAAATAGAGTAGTGAATAAGAGGATTTGGGCGTCACAGCATTCTGGCTCTTGAGTTCCCCCTCTGCCACTTACTAGCCAAGGAACCAGGTTGCAAGTTACTTGGCCCCTCTGCCAAATCCTCATGTGAAAATGGAGATTATATCCTCACCCTCATGGAGGCTGAAATAGGAGCATGCAATCACAGCACTTAGCACAGCCCCTGGCACACAGGACACAAACGCATCAGTTACTCTTTACCACGTCCCATGATGTGCGGAAGCAGGATAGGCTGGTCTGAAACTCACCATCTGTGGGGCTCAGCCCACGAGCGGCCGAGATCATGGAGAGGGACGGGCTGCTGTGCAGGGACCGGATGTAGTCCATGTAGGGGTTGATGTAGGGATGCGGGGGGCTGAAGGGGGACTCGGAAGCTGCAGCAGGGTTCCGATGTGGGGAGATCCTGATGAAGGGCAGGTCAGAATACGTGGGGCTACTAGATAAGGCAGAAGGCCTAGGTAAAAAGAAAAGCAGACACAACAGGTATACATGAGACAAGAGCTCCACAGGCAGAGGCTGTCTGTGAAAGAAAATAAGCACGACTGCAAGGTGTCTCGGGGGGGAAAAAATATCAGGCATTTACATTTCAAATCACGGTGACATAATGCAGGCAGAATGCTACTATACAATTGTTTAGGCAAAGAAATTTGACCTTTGAGAAATTTTCTGGCACTCGCAATACAGGAAAATAAAGCCTTTGGTTTTCCTCATGAGAAGAAATTCTAAACAGGCATCTGAGCTTGAGGTAGTTGTGATTCTATTTTCCATTTGATGTGAATGTTAATTTCACTGCTGAACTTACCTCTCACCATCATAGTGTTGCATTAAAAAAAAAAAAAGGAAGGAAGGAAGGGAGAGAGGAAGGGAAGAGAAAGAGAGAAAGGAAGGAAGAGTGGAAGGGAAGGAAAAAAAGGAGAGAGAAAGAAAAGAAGAAGATTCGGCTGGTTTGGAAGTCTGAGCAGGCACAAAGCAGAGATGCCTACAAACAAGAAAAAAGTCTAATTGCAGGAGTCTGTAAGAAGCGTGAAATTGACAGTCTATAAGGCCATGCTCCAGCTTTAGTGCTCTGGGTCTTGCAGTTCTGAGTACAACCATTTTCTCCCATCTGTGTTTCCCTGTTTTGAAGGTGGCCATAGGAGGCAGCTTTCTCTCATACTTTTTTTACATGTGGCTTCCTGATTGGCCACATTCAGTCAACAATCAGTAATGAAGTGCAGGGACAGAAAGTTGGAAAAGATTGAGCTCATGTCCTAGTTGTAAGGAGTAAAGGTAGAGTGTAAGCTTTTGGCTGATGCAAATAAATTCTAAGGCACACCGCTGCCACCACACCCCACCCACTCCAGGGATTCCCTTCCCAGAGCCAGCCCCAACGCCCTGGGCACAGGCGTTTGTAGAATGGCCAGTGTGTGGAAAACCCCCCTCGCCGCCCTGTCCCTCTAATAGAAAACGTTTTGTGTGGATAATCCAGTGAACTGGCTCTGACAGGCTAAACACTTGTCCTTTCTCTTCTTTCATTCACAGAGAATATGGCCATGAAGAGGCGAGGCTGTGATAGAGCGGGATGTACTGACTGTAAACTCCTCTCAGGGCACTGGCTTTAGGAGTGAAAGGAAAGGGAGGAGAAACAATTTCTCATCCCGCCTCCCCAGCAAAGGCACACACAGCCGGGGCTCTGGCCCCCAACCCCATGAGAATGGAATCCTGGGAGAAGCCCATTCTTGCAAGTGCACAGAGCAGGCACTGAACTAAATGAAACCAAAGCTCATACCGTGAATTTTCTCCCAGTAGAAAATCAAAGAGGTTAAAATACATGAGAGAGAGGGGATTTTCCTGACTTTCTTCTTCTTTTTTTTTTCTTTTTTTACCATTTTTAACTTTAATAAAAAAAAAAGAAGAGGCTTTTTATTTGTTCTTAAGATGCCACTTCTGGAGAAATAAACTACAAATCAAGATTTTTCTAAATTTACATGTAGGCAGGGTGAGAAGTCACCACCTGAAAATAGTTACATCTTTTCCAAACAACTTGAGGCTTTCCATAATCACTTAGAAAACAGAAATTGGCACGATCTATTAGTCTATCCTATTTTAGCTCTTTCCTACGAAATAAATTAGCTCTGTCTCATTGGTTAAATCTGAAGCTCCATTTAGACCTGCTGCTACTTTAGAGAACATAGGACTCTCATATTCAGTCATTCATTTTCTACCGGAAAGGAAAATCAATCCTTCCAATCTGATTCCAAAGTGATTATTACGAAATACAGCTGACTTGTGGATTTATGATGAGAGACAGATGCCACAAGAACAGACATGTTAGTAGAGAAGCAGGCATTTCGAGATCCATGAGATGATACCTCCTAGACAAGCTTTTTTTATGATCCATGAAGAACTCACTCTGAATCAGTGAAGGTGATGCCATTGCTTATTGGTTTTTTGTGAAGCAAAAGATCAGAACCTGTAATCTTTCTCAAGTTCCAGAACTGAAAATGGTAGTAAGAATATTCCTAGCAGCTTAGATTCCACTGAAAAATAATAGATGGGTGGAGAAAAACAGCATTTAGAACAATATGAACATTATAGATGTCAGGCTGAGGTGGTCACCAGTCCCAAAGGAGCAGAAAAACTCTCGCTTTTCTCTTCTCACAAATTTGTGGATGTCAATGTGCGCATCATCACCTTCACTTTCATTTGACCTGTTTCCACAGAAGACTAAGGATAACTATTCTATGAGTAACGCATCGAGACCTGGGCACCTCTTTCCCAAAAGGAACACCCAGGCTCCATCCTCGCTTCCACACCAGTGTGGGGCAACAGTAGAAAAGAGTGTTGCCTCCAAGATCTGGAGATAAAGTCAGGCAACTCCACACACTCTGGGGAACGTGATATGTATGCATGTCACCCCCCCTTCAGAGACAATGCAGGCAAGATGTGGGGTCACCTATTTCTCCGTGAGATAGTGGGACATGTTTTCACACAGGCGTGCAATTATGAAAGCTGCAAAGTGTCAACTGCCCTAAAGACAAGAACTACCTAGTAGACAAAGGACAGCCACCCCCTGGATACAACAGGAAAATGGTTAACGAGGGTCACTCTGGGTGGGGTCATCGGGAATTCTGGAGACAGTTGACTCAGATCATCAAAGCAGTAGTACTATGGAAGGGCTTGTGGATGAAGGGGAACTGACATGAAAGGGACAAGAAGTTGTGTGATCTTGGCTGTGATGTGAACCCCTCTTGGTGGCTCATGTGGTAAACAGGCTGCCTGCAGTGCAGGAGAGCCGGGTTCAATCTTCCTGGGTCAGGAAGATTCCCTGGAGAAGAGAATGGCCATCCACTCCAGTACTCTTGCTTGGAGAATTCCATGGGCAGAGGAGCCTGGCAGGGTACAGTAGATGGAATTGAGACAGTCAATCACTAAGCAGGTTAATAAGAAGTCCAGGGTCCCCGAGGAGGAAAAGGGGTCTGGGGCTCTCAAGGAAGAGATAAGGGTCTCAATTCTCAAAGAAGAGAAAAGGACAAACATTTTTTCTATATTTCTTAATCTTAGTCACATAAAACTTTTTTTTTTCCCTTTCTTTAAGCCCAGAGCTGATGATTACACAACAAAACAACTCAGCTTAAACTCTGTACCAATGATTATATAACAACTGTTTGAGGACAGTTTCTCCTTGAAAACCTTCTGACTAATCCTGTTATCTTAAAATGTATAGTACTACCAGAGTGGGTCTCATAAGATCTTTCTACTATTAGTTCTAATCCTGTCATCTCAGTGATCAGTGCAAATAAATAGAGGAAAACAATAGAATGAGAAAGACTAGAGATCTCTTCAAGAAAATTAGAGATACCAAGGGAACATTTCATGCAAAGATAAAGGACAGAAATGGTATGGACCTAACAGAAGCAGAAGATACTAAGAAGAGGTGGCAAGAATACACAGAAGAACTGTACAAAAAAGATCTTCATGACCCAGATAATCATGATGGTGTGATCACTCACCTAGAGCCAGACATCCTGGAATGTGAAGTCAAGTGGGCCTTAGGAAGCACCACTACAAACAAAGCTAGTGGAGGTGATGGAAATCCTGAGAGATGATGCTGTGAAAGTGCTGCACTCATATGCCACCAAATTTGGAAAACTCAGCAGTGGCCACAGGATTGGAAAAGATCTGTTTTCAACCCAATCCCAAAGAAAGGCAATGCCAAAGAATGCTCAAACTACCACACAGTTGCACTCATCTCACATGCTAGTAAAGTAATGCACAAAATTCTCTAAGCCAGGCTTCAACAATATATGAACCTTGAATTTCCAGATGTTCAAGCTGGTTTTTGAAAAGGCAGAGGAACCAGAGATCAAATTGCCAACATCCGTTGGATCACCAAAAAAGCAAGAGAGTTCCAGAAAAACATCTATTTATGTATACTGTCACCCTGCTTATTTAACTTATATGCAGAGTACATCATGAGAAACGCTGGGATGGAGGATGCACACGCTGGAATCAGGGTTGCCGGGAGAAAGATCAATAACCTCAGATATGCAGATGACACCACCCTTATGGCAGAAAGCGAAGAACTAAAGAGCCTCTTGATGAAAGTGAAAGAGGAGAGGGGAAAAGTTGGCTTAAAGCTCAACACTCAGAAAACTTGGTCCCATCACTTCATGGCAAATAGATGGGGAAACAGTGGAAACAGTGGCAGACTTTATTTTGCAGGGGTGGGGGGTGGTCCTCCAAAATCACTGCAGATGGTGATTGCAGCCATGAAATAAAAAGACACTTGCTCCTTGGAAGAAATGCTATGACCAAGCTAGACAGCATATTAGAAAGCAGAGACATTATTTTGCCAACAAAGGTCCATCTAGTCAAGGCTATGGTTTTTCCAGTGGTCATGTATGGGTATGAGAGTTGGACCAAAAAGAAAGCTGAGCGCCAAAGAAATGCTTCTGAATTGTGGTGTTGGAGAAGACTCTTGGGAGTGCCTTGGACTGCAAGGAAATCCAACCAGTCCATCCTAAAGGAAATCAGTCCTGAATATTCACTGGAAGGACTGATGCTGAAGCAGAAACTCCAGTACTTTGGCCACCCAATGCGAAGTGTTGACTCATTTGAAAACACCCTGATGTTGGGAAAGACTGAAGGAGGAAGGAGAAGGGGATGACAGAGGATGAGATGGTTGGATGGCATCACCAACACAATGGACATGAGTTTGAGTAAGATTCGGTAGTTGGTGATGGACAGGGAGGCCTGCTGCTGCTGCTGCTGCTGCTGCTAAATCCCTTCAGTTCAGTTCAGTTCAGTCGCTCAGTCGTGTCCAACTCTTTGCGACCCCATGAATCGCAGCACGCCAGGCCTCCCTGTCCATCACCATCTCCCGGAGTTCACTCAGACTCGCTTCCATTGAATCAGTGATGCCATCCAGCCATCTCATCCTCTGTCGTCCCCTTCTCCTCCTGCCCCCAATCCCTCCCAGCATCAGAGTCTTTTCCAATGAGTCAACTCTTCGCATGAGGTGGCCAAAGTACTGGAGCTTCAGCTTTAGCATCATTCCTTCCAAAGAAATCCCAAGGTTGATCTCCTTCAGAATGGACTGGTTGGATCTCCTTGCAGTCCAAGGGACTCTCAAGAGTCTTCTCCAACACCACAGTTCAAAAGCATCAATTCTTCAGCGCTCAGCCTTCTTCACAGTCCAACTCTCACATCCATACATGACTACTGGAAAAACCATAGCCTTGACTAGACGGACCTTAGTCAGCAAAGTAATGTCTCTGCTTTTGAAAGTCGCTTCAGTCGTGTCCAACTCTGTGCGATCCCATAGACGGCAGCCCACCAGGCTCCCCTGTCCCTGGGATTCTCCATGCAAGAATGCTGGAGTGGGTTGCCATTTCCTTCTCCAATGCATGGAAGTGAAAAGTGAAAGTGAAGTCACTTAGTCGTGTCCAACTCTTAGCTACCCCATGGACTGCAGCCTACCAGCCTCCTCCATCCATGGGATTTTCCAGGCAAGAGTACTGGAGTGGGGTGCCATTGCCTCCTCCTGGCATGCTGCAGTTCATGGGGTTGCAGAGAGTCGGACACGACTGAGTGACTGAACTGAACTGAATCCTATCATCTTAAAGTGTAAATTGTGGGAGTGGGTCTGGTAAGAGCTTTACCACCTTGAGACATTCTTTTGATTTATTCTAATAACCAATTAAAAAATATATAGCTCCCTTGCTAAGACTCGTGAGGGGGGCACTCTCCATCCCCCTTCTGATGTCTATGTCAGAAGCGTTCTCTGTCCCTTTTTATACTTTAAAAAAACTCTGCTACACAAAAACTCTTGAGTGATCAAGCCTGGTTCCTGGTCCCGAAGCTAAATCTTCTTCAGAGATGACAAATCCCACACCATTCACTGTAAGCTATCAGAATCACCAAAAGTCGTACATGACTGAGCAACTAACACTTTCACTTGTCCTAAATCGTCCAAAAGGAGAATACCTACCTCTTGGGAGGGCTAGCAAGTGACTATAACTAAAGCCTCATGTACTGAGCCTAGCATCTAACAAATATTCAATACCTACATACTTATATCACAAATTATACTAATATATTCTACCCCTAATATATACATGTACACAATAGAGACAGTTCAGTTCAGTTCAGTCCAGTCGTTCAGTTGTGTCCGACTCTTTGCGACCCCATGAATCGCAGCATGCCAGGCCTCCCTGTCCATCACCAACTGCCGGAGTTCACTCAGATTCACGTCCATAGAGTCCGTGATGCCATCCAGCCATCTCATCCTGGGTCGTCCCCTTCTCCTCCTGCCCCCAATCCCTCCCAGCATCAGAGTCTTTTCCAATGAGTCAACTCTTTGCATGAGGTGGCCAAAGTACTGGAGCTTCAGCTTTAGCATCATTCCTTCCAAAGAAATCCCAAGGTTGACCTCCTTCAGAATGGACCGGTTGGATCTCCTTGCAGTCCAAGGGACTCTCAAGAGTCTTCTCCAACACCACAGTTCAAAAGCATCAATTCTTCGGTGCTCAGCCTTCTTCACAGTCCAACTCTCACATCCATACAAGACCACAGGAAAAACCATAGCCTTGACTAGACAGACCTTAGTTGGCAAAGTCATGTCTCTGCTTTTGAATATGCTATCTAGGTTGGTCATAACTTTTCTTCCAAGGAGTAAGTGTCTTTTAATTTCATGGCTGCAGTCACCATCTGCAGTGATTTTGGAGCCCAGAAAAATAAAGTCTGACACTGTTTCCACTGTTTCCCCATCTATTTCCCATGAAGTGATGGGACCAGACGCCATGATCTTCGTTTTCTGAATGTTGAGCTTTAAGCCAACTTTTTCGCTCTCCTCTTTCACTTTCATCAAGAGGCTTTTTAGCACAATAGTGACAGATATGTATATATGTACATATATATACTCACATGTGTGTGTATTTAGTTGCTCAGTCATGTCTGAGTCTTTGCGACCCTACAGACTGTAGCCCACCAGGCTCCTCTGTCCGTGGAATTTTCCAAGCAATAATGCTAGAGTGGGTTGCCATTTCCTCCTACAGAGGATCTTCCTGACCCAGGAATTACACCTGCCTCTCTGGCACTGGCAGGCAGATTCTTCACAGCTTAGCCAGCCTGGAAGCCTACATATTACTCACACATTCACATAATCACACGTGCATATTAGGGATGGCAAACACAGCATACTCTGTGACGTTCAAACACAAATATTGGAACCCTGTTTTCAAAGCAAATCTTATGATAGAAACATACCTGTCTGCTTTGTTCCCCAATCTGACGGAACCCCAGGAGCATCTCCTTGGATTTCCCAGTACCCTCCACTCAAAATCATAAAACCACATAAGGCGGTTAAGAACAGGAACTCAGTTATAATTAAATGCAAGAGCTTGGAAGGAACCTGACTTACACTCAGGCTCATTCCTGGCTCTGCCACTGAGGCATGTTTCTTTATACAGGAGATGGAACAAGGGCATCTCCCTGCCAGGCCTCTATCACGGCCAGCACTGGGCACTAGGTAAATAAATGATGGAGGCCACTGATGTTCTCGGTGGTTGTCAGAACCACCCAACAAAACTTTTTCGTGTGAACAAACCAATGTCTAAATGACAAGACTTTTGGAGACTGGTGTTCCCATTCCCTTGCTGTTCAATTTCTCACTGAAAGTTGATGACTTACTCATTCTGTCTCTACATCAGACTCTTGCGAGCCAGGCCATTATGACATTTCTCTAGTGCTGAAGCCAGACAAAAATGAGTTTCTAAGCATCAACGCTGAGCATCCAGCCTTGAACTGCTATGGCCCCCGCAGCCACCTGACATGGATATGTGTGTTTTGCACGCATGCTAAGTCGCTTCAGTCATGTCTATTTGAGACCCCATGGACTGCAGCCCACCAGGCTCCTCTGTCCTCGGGATTCTCCAGGCAAGAATACTGGAGTGGGTTGTCATGCCCTCCTCCAGGGATCTTCCCAACCCAGGGATCAAACCCACATCTCTTACATCTCCTGCATTGGCAGGAGATAAATATATACAAACTATAGTTTTTCAATAAAGCTACTTTTAACATTACCTAAGAGAGGCACTTTCAAATTCTTGGCATCCAAGTAAGAGAGGCACTTTCAAATTCTTGGCATCCAAGTAATTTGTTAGTTATTTTAACTATAAAGAAAATTTGAGAGGGAAGGCTAAGCTTACTACCTTTAATAGGCAGATGTGTATCACCTCTGTATGAAAGACCCATTCAAGATGGTGACCAGGGGGGTAAATTCTCCTGAAGAAAGACGTGACATGCGAGGAAGGCAGTCACCAAATTTTCCATATAAATGATATATATTATTTCACAAACTATCATAAAGTTGACTTGGTAAATATTTGTTAAGCTTGCTGAAAAAAAACACTTAATTTGTGAATTACAGGAGCATCAGGAAAAAATTATAGTGTTACTTTCCTGGTTTATATTTTTAGTGGGTACACACAGTTTGAGTTAAAGATTACTGTTAGCCTCTCAGGACTTTCTGGCTTTGTAGTTTTCTCTTCTCTCTCTCTTCTGGGTCTGTGTGTGCCTCAGTGGTTGGAAAGCAAGCACAAACCATGGAGGAAAAAAAACAAACAACAAACATTCCGAGGAAAAAAAACAAACAACAAACATCCCAGGAGGAAGACTAAAATTTAGAACTGCTCCCAGAACAGAGATCTCATGCTATTTATGTTGTAGCCAAAGAGTACAGACATATGCCTGTGATCCCTCATACATACAACGACTATCTAGCAGAAAGATGCCCAAGCTGGAGAGGGTTGTCTGGGCAACCAAAGCATCACTAGGGGGAGGAGTTGTCATTTCATGACCTCTGCATCTTGGCTTATGCATATAGGACCCCAGCCTGCCCACCCAGGGATAGCATCCCCTAAAGTACTTCCACCTCTTTGTCTTCCCAAGGGCATGAAGACCTAATGAGTGGCTGCCATTTTGCTTCCATGTTACCCAGTGCATAAATGAAGTACAGCTTTAGACAAGAAAGCAGGTGGGAATTATTTTCATGTTCTCCCCAAAGACAATAAAGCAATATTTTGTGTTTGTTTGTGGAAATAATTTAACCTCAGATTAATTCTTTTATAAAGTCATGAAAATCTATTACAATGAAAAGCACAGAGGATTAATATTAGAGCATTTTAAACTATGATAAACTTAGAAACAAAAACACGTATTGCAGAGAATAACTGGACTTCTTAGTTAGAATGAAATATCATTATATAGTATTGAATTTGTTACTGCCTTTTCATCTATCTTATTGGGTTACTAAAACGCCAAGATTAAAATCACAGTGTTTAATCACTTGCATTACCCATTATGAGAGCATTAAGCAAGGTTTACAGGGTGGGTTATTACCATTTGCTTTCATATTGCTTGGGACACTGGAAATGTTAGACATACCCCTGACATTTTGGGGTATGCATGAGAGTTTCAACTCCCAGAAGACTGAAATATGGGGTGTTTTCCTACACAGCAAGTTAATTTTTTGTTTAATTTTTTTCTTTCCATAACAAGGAGACACTCTTCATATTCAAATAATGGCTTGACAGACAACTAAGGGGAGTTCCCCCTTATAATGTATTACTCAATAAGCACAGCTTTAATAAACCAAAATTTATAATAAAAAATGTTGCTTTCCATACAATGACAGAAACAGATAGCTAAATGTCCACAACTAATACACTAGACATCACTGGAAATTTGCATAGTCCTGACATGGTCTCCTCTATTGAAAGTGAGCTTTCTGCCCAGAAATATCACACAGCTCTGCAGTGTACAGATGGTTGTGCTGGCTATGCCACCTGCCACCCTTCACCCCAGAACCACTGCATGCCCTGAAGGCTGGACTTTGTGGTCTGAATCAGCAGGCTCACCCTTCCTCTGGATTCCATTAATGAGACCCACTGGCATGAGCTGGTGGCAGAGGGGAGAGAAGTCATGGTATTAATTCCCCTCACTTCCTTTCACTAGCTACAGTTCTCCTGATGGCACTTTCCCCATGGAAAATGGGGAAAACTCCCAGAGCGTGACCCCTCTTCCTAGGTGCCAGCCCTCACTGACCCCTTCCCCTCTGTTTGTACCTTCAAGCTAGAGGTGGTAACCTCCTCAAACTTTTGCTACTCCTAGAAGTCTTACTCTCACTTTCCAAGCCCTTAACCTTGTCCATACCTCTGTAAATAATCCACTCCATGAAATGGCCAGGACCCTAGGTGATAAGATGGTTCAGTTTCAAATCCCATTTTCATCATCTCTGCAGCTAAAGAATATTTCCCATGAATTTTTAACTGACTTAGGCCTTTTACAAATTTACCATATTGGATCTCAATTTTTCAGAGCTACATGTATAACCACACAGATGAATATTTCAATGAAATGTTCATTTGATATATATTTTATTGAAAAATCCATTTACTGAGAATCCATTATGATTTCAACATTTGCGGCGATTTCAAGAAACATAATATATGGCCATTCGGTCCCTGCTCTCAAACAGTTTATACTCAGACGGGGGAAAATGCACACATGTGTGAAGTGTGTAGAGACCAAGTATTATCTGATGAGTCAAAATGCCTCAGCGGAGCCTTCCAGGATGCACCCTGGATATGAAAAATATACACCGTGAACTGGGCTACCAAAAGAAGATAAGAGTTGGACAGAAGTAGCTACTGAAGTGAAGGTATATCATTTAATGTACACATTAGTCCTCAGGAACGGAGGATTTTCTTATATGGAGAATTCAAGGGCTATGGTTGATTTCTTTAACAAAAGAGAGAGAAGGCATTTGTTTTAATGGAGAAACAGCATTTCAATAAATTTGAAAATGACTTTATTATTTTTATTTCCTATTTATGTCTTTGTAAAAGGAATTTATATCCATGTATTGAAAAGCTGAGGCTATTTTTTTTTAAATAGTCATTCCCTATATCCAAGCTATCAAATCTAACCAATACCAATATTTTAACTTATATATTCCAAGTATTTTTTTCAGGTAAATTATTTTTTAATTTTAATCTGCTGTGCAAATTAAAGCCATAATGAATTACCATTAAACACCCACTAGAATCTTATTACATGATATTAAATATATATTCATGATACTGAATACAGTTTTCGGTGCTGTACAATAAATCCTGATTGCTTATCTACTTTATATATAGTAGTTTATATCTGTTACTCCCATGTTCCTAATTTATCCCCCACCCTTTCTCATTTGGTATCTATAAATTTATTTTCTACATCTGTGAGTCTATTTATGTTTTACATATAGCATCACTTGTATTATTTCTTAGATTCCACATACAAGTGATATCATATGATATTTATCTTTACATGACTTCAAATAATCAGAAAAATGTATGTATAGATAAGTGAATCATAGCACTGAACAGCTGAAACTAACACAATGTTATACTTTAATTAATTAATTAATTTTTAAAAACTCAGCAGAATGGCTAAAGTTAAAAACACTGACAGCACCAAGTATTAATGAGGATGTGGAGCAACAGGAACTCTCAAATGACCTGAGTATAAGTTGGTGCAACTTCACTGGCAAGCAGTTAGACGTTACCTACTCAGACAGATGCACACCCGAATGGTCCAGCAATTCCCTTCCTTGATGTGTACCCTATATACTGCCACATCAGTCAGAATATGCTAGAATATTCAGAGGAGGATTATTTGTGCATGTCAAAATTGACCCACAACCAAATATCTGTCAAGAGTAGGATGGATAAACAATTTATATAATGAAATAGTGAACAGCTATAAAAATGAACAAACCATCATGTGGAAAAATCTCACAAACAGAATGTTGAGGATAAGAAGCCTGGTACGAAATAATATAGTATACTATTAAAGTCCAATAACAGACAAACCTGAACTTTAGCATCAGGACAGTCAGGAAATTGTTTACCCTTGAGTATTAGGATGGGGGTGCCCAGGGAGAGCTTCTGGATGCCAGTAATGATTCTATTTCTAGAATTGGCTAGTGGTTAGATGTTTTCACTGTGATAACTCATAATAATTCACAGAGCTATATGTATATAATTGGTGCACTATTTATTATCAGTTTAAACAATCTATGCTTTTATATGTGTTAGTTAAAACAATATTTTCCACAGTGATTTCAATCATTCCTATCAAGTTCAGAAAATCAAATAGATATGCACTTGTATTTTTCAAAATTTGAAAAATATTGCTTTAAATACCATAAATAATAACATGATATTTACCACTATTAAAAACAAAAATAGTTAGTGGACACATTAGTCTCAATTCAAAGTAAACTATGGAAGACGGCTTCTGCATATTCATTTTGGGGAAGGAAATTCCAGCAAAGCCAATTAAAGCAAAAGCCAATAAAGTATTCACAATACATGTCAGGAGTATTCTTTGACAACTGGAACAATGTATGTTTTATAGAAGAACAATGCAATTGTTTTATGACAAAATATTATTTTATTCCTTCCTGAGAAGATTGCAAAAATATAATTTGCTAAAAGTGGTCTCCACTCAGTATTGTAAATGTAACTTAATACTAATAGACTAGGACTTCAAGGTCAAGAAGAGTCAAAAAATGTAAAAGAAAGTCCATTCATGCAACCACAATGTGCAATTCACTGTTATTAACAACTTCTTAAACATACTATAGGTTCAAATAAGCACTTGGATATAAATGACCACATCCCATAGCCTGGGGCTTCTTCCTGTCCCAACTCACCCTCGTACAGATAAAGTGCCTCTAATGCTTTAGGAACAAGGGCTGCTGCTGCTGCTAAGTGATTTCAGTCATGTCCAACTCTTTGTGACCCCATGGACTGCAGCCCTGGAGGCTCCTCTGTCCAAGGGCAAGAAAGAGAAAAGGAATGGGTAGACAGTACCCCTGATCCACAAGGCAGCTGACAAACCTGTTTCTAAAAACCTGTTATCAGTTTTAAGTATTTTAATTCCATTTATGCAGAGGATATCTAAAATGATTATTTTTAGCAGCTTTTCTTGTTGTCCAAATGGAGTCCATATATCCCACACAAAGGCACCTCCTTTTTTGCAGTGTGTAATAGAGAAATCTTTCTCTTCTTCTCCCAGTGACTACAAAACTTGTGAGAAAAACAAAATCAGTAAAAAAAAAAAAAAATTACTGTTATGTAATTTAAAAAACTAGTTATTAATGTAATTAGTATGTATTTAACTTGTATTTTAATATACATAATGAATGTTATAGATTTATTAATGTAGGTATAAGGACTTGTTACTAGAGAAACCAATATTTGCATCTTCCCTTATAAAATCCACAGAAATACCACCTTGATGAGAAAACAGCTGTGGGTGCAGGAAGGAGATTGTCCAGCAGTGATGCTTCCTAACCTGCTGTCTGGAAGATGAAAGTGGGGGGACAGAGAGCTAGTCTCAGTGGTCAGATTCTGGGGCAGTTGATGGGGCCCTGTTTTCTTAAGCACGTCCTAATTGCTTTTGAGGTAACAAAGTGAACAGACACTGTATTTTTCTCCCTTCCTTCCCTAAGGTCACTCAGCTGGTAAAAAATTCACCTGCAGTGCAGGGGGCCTAGGTTCAATCCCTGGATTGGGAAGATCCCCTGGAGAGGGGAAAGGCTTCCCACTCCAGTATTCTGGCTTGGAGCATTCCATGGGCTGTATAGTCCATGGAGTCGCAAAAAGTCAGACACAACTGAGCAACTTTCACTTCCTAAGATAATAAGTTGCTCCCTTTTCCCTTTTGATGGTCTTGCTTCCTTTTGATGGAACAAGTCATGGAGGAGGCCAATCCAGCCAGACCCATAGGACCAGAGGCTGTCCTGTCTCAGCCTCCTCCTCCTTCTCTCCCGGCAGTGGGGAGAGTGCTTTTGATCCGCTGCTCTGTATCTTCCGAGTGGCAAGGTCTCAGACTTAGATTTAATTCTGGGTAAACTAGATAGTTAAAGGTCTGCTTTGCTTCCAGGCTCTTTAGGCCTAGATGAAAAAGCAGTGCTGTACAATTTAATGTTTAATAAGAAAACGTACATAAAGCATTTAGCAGGGACCTGTCACGCTCTAAGTTCTCAGTAAACGTTGGCCCTTAGGACCAACACACTTATTCCTGCTACTGCTATTGCTACTAGAGCTCTGGATGGTCAAGGCCAAAGACACGCTGCTTTCATTGCATCCTTGTACATCCTCAAGACCCCATCAGGAGGGGGTTGTTGTAGAGCCAGCCTGCGTTCAGCTTTCCTGACACCCTTAGTACCATCTAGGAGTCATCCACCCCCCACCTCTTCAGACAAACTGAAGAAATTAGTGACTTCTGATCTTAGTAAAATGGATGGATTTTTTTTTTTTTCTGAAAGTAAATTCAAGGGCATGATTTTCTTCAGTGTTAGTTCAGCACTGCATTGCCATGACAAAAATTTCGAAGTCGGATTTCTCTGATATTTTTGCCAACTTTCCACTCATCCTAACAGATCTGAATTTTTTGGAATTTGACGAATTACTGATACAACCCCACCCATAAACAGCAGGTAAAATGGTAACATAATGTCTTTTTCCAAGAAGAAAATACACTGCAAAATAGATGTTGAAACACAACCTTCATGAACTAACAGTATCTAGAAAATTCCTGGGTCCTGTGACATTTGTTCCTTGATGTCACCTTTTCCGATAACATAGAATTCTATTAACCATGACAACCTTTGGTAGGAACTTACGGATTTGAGCCAAGATATCCACCAGGTATAAGAAAAAAGACAGTAAATAGTAACCAGGATTCAGTTAGAACTGCTGATTTAATTAACTGAACAAACAAGCCCGTGCTTGTATCATTTGTCTAGAAATTTCCACAATTTAAGTAAACAGATATATTAAATATCTCAAGAGCCTCCAAGCCAGGGTTTGTTATTTAAGTGAGAAACCTTGCAGCAGGAGGCTTCAGAAACCGGGTGGAAATAATTGATCAGAAACAGGAAGTTAGGTTCCCCAGTTTCATCCTGCTTCTTCATGTTGAGCCCTCTTACAGGTGGTATGGAGGACATTTATAACAAAGACAGGGTGCATCTAGAATTCTGAGCCAAGGAGAGATGCAGTTTCTTTTTTAATTGATATTTTGTAAACATTACTTCAAGAACCAGCTCAAATCCTTTGACAGCAGGCTGGCACATTGAGCTTAGGTGTGTCTTCCAGGAGCTGGTGTGGACTTTTTCTCTAGTACCATCATCATCATAATCCTTGTAATTATTATGATGACTGTTAACTACAGGCTAGAGTGTCTTCTGGGTTGTCTCTTATGATCCTTGGCAAGATGTGTCTGACTCACACTTTCCCTCATTCTTTAAATCATCCTTATTTTAAGTGATAACAGAGATGTCCATCAAGGAACTATTATTATCTAAATAGCTCTCTTTCAGAAGAAAATCTCCCAGTTTTGCTAGGGGTCTCTGGCTCAGCAAAGGGGAAAATAAGAGGCCCTTTTAAAGTGTCATGCTCTTTAGATTTAACTGGAATTAGATCTTTTAAGACTCTACTCCATGATAATTAAGACTTTGTATCCCAGGCACACTTCTCAGTATTCTAGAAATTTAACCCTTCTGAGCGTGTCAAACTTTTCCAAAATAAGTTAAATATGAAAGGAGCATATCTAATGTCCTGGGGGAACAATTTGTCTATATTGTTCAATAGAAAAGAAGCATTAAGGTCTACATAAGGAGACAGCAATGTCCTTAGGATTCTTGTTCTCATGGTTTTAGAGAAATTTGCTCTAAGCACAGGGAGTAACATCATGAGAGGCTGAAGATACTGTGGCTTTGGCCACTGGGAAAGGAACCACACAGCCTCTGGTTGTGCTGTGTTCCTTCCAATGAAAGCAACTCTACGGATACCACATGTAAGGACAGCGTGAACTGACTGGGAATGTCTACACAAAGTATGGAAATTACCAGTTCAGATTACCTTCAGAGAACCTGCATGGGACCCCAGAATTTCTGAAAACAGCTCTTTGGGCTTTACTTTTCTCATATGTAAAATGCGAGGCTCTGGATGAGATGAACTCCACTTCACCCACCAGGGTTAAAGTGTCTTTTGGTCCTAAAATCCAGCATTTTCTATGATTCAAACCATTTGCTCCTGTCCGCCTTTGATCAGCTTTGACAATTCATGTTATGAAGCCTATAACTTGAATAAAATTGAGTTTGAACACTGAGTGACACAACTTGAGTGTCCTACAAATGAGGTCTCACTTTTTCTTTTTGGCTCCCTCTCTTTTTTTTTTCATTTAAATTTTTTTAAATTGAAATATAGTAGGTTTACAACGTTGAGTCAGTTTCAGGTGTGCAGCAAAGTGATTCAAGTCGCACACACACACACATATATTCTTTTTTATTTTTACATTCTCTTCCATTATAGGTTATTACAAGATATTGAATAGAGTTCCCTGTGCTATACAGTAGGTCCTTGTTGTTTATTTTACATATAAGTGTGTGTATATGTTAATCCCAAACTCCTAATTTATACTTCCCCTTGCTCCCTTTTGGTCACCATAAGTTTGTTTTCTGTGTCTTTTGCTCATTTTTTTGAATGGCACTGCCATCATCATTACAATCAATGTCCCTCTGCCCCAGGCCACTCTGGTGTTCAACTGTGATATTTCTCCCTGGAGACCAAAGGGTCTGGGCTTATGTAGATTGAATTTGGATGGTGATGGACGAGCCAAAGGTGGGACCCTGTAGCCACACGCACAGTTTGGTACTGAGCCTCAGCTTAAATCCTAGAGGAGCTTTTACCGGTGAGTTCACCACTATTAGATGTTTTTATATTAACAACACTTTTCCCATCCAGGTTTGTGCATTTTATCTTTATTCTTTCAAATCCTGAAATTGCTTGGATAACAGAGAGGGTTTATATATTATATACACACCCCCACACTCACACACACAGACACATACACACACACTCACACACGTTTCTAAGAGCAGCCTGAACTTTTAGGGGAAATTGAAGAGGCTTTGTGTCAAGTACAGCTAAATCCAGCCTTTCCATATCAAACCGCTGCTAGAAAATTACTGTGCAGATGATAAGGCAGAAAGATATAATAAAAAGTGACTCTACTCAATTTACACTGCAATATTGGTATGACTGAATATTTCTCATTCAGGTGCCTGATAAAATCACTAAACTGTATTGCAGATAAATAAAGGAGGCTTCTGTCAAGAATAAACACCATTAATCATGAAGTCTTACCCTCTGAGAGCCTGTGCTATGCATCTGTACAAATACACCAACACAACCAGCAGGCAGCACATGCTTCCTTGCTTTATACTATTACAGGCTGAAGTTGGCCTCCTTTTTCATTTTGTCTGATTCAGGCAGCAAGAGCATTTTGAAAACACTCTCTTTACATTTTAACTTTTCAGTCTGCAATGAGGTCCTTTATTACAACATGGAGGAGAAACTGCCTGGGTTCTTGAGGGAAAAAAAATCCTTGACAAGGAAATCATCTTTTTGTTGATTATATATGTGTACACACTATATATATATATGATCTATACTGTATTTCATCAAAGTTCAAATGCTATTGATCTAAAGACCCAGCATTATTTTAGGAACCACTCAGAAGAATGGTTCTTTCTTATCATTTTCAATTTTCACTTATACTTATGAAAAGAGTTCTTTCGGGCTTAGTCAGACAGATTTTGTTATATATCACTGTATACTTGCACAAAAAGAAACATCTAAGACAAAGTAACTTTATTAAGATACCTGTTTGCTGTACCTGTAAAACTAACAAAATTAAATTAACACTAAATTAAATTTTAGGGACTTGCCTCATGGTCCAGTAGCTAAGACTGTGCTCCCAATGCAGGAGGCCCGAGTTTGATCCCTGGTCAGGGAGCTAGATCCCACATGTCACAACTAAGAGTTCACAGCCACAACTAAAGATGCCACAACAGACTGAAGATCCCACGTGTCGCAACTAAGATTCAATGCAGCCAAATAAATAAAATCATTATAATTTTAATTTAAAGAAATAACAAAATAAAATTTAAAAAGAGAGATACCTGAAACTTCCTCATGACTGCCACCTCATCAAAAGTGACTATAAAAATATGACTGCTTGTAAGACACATTCCAATTTCAGAGATGTTAAAAGGTGAAAAAAGGATGAACAAGTTTGAATAGAAAGCTTAAATACAGTAACAGACACATATTCAGTCCTTCGGCCACTTGCCAAATACTTATGATGAGACTGTGTTGTGTGCTATCTATTCGTTCCTTCCTTGAATTCTTGGTATCAAATGGGATTGAATAATGAAATTGGGCTTGGGCAGCATAGGTAATCTGTTAGTATATACCCAAGCTGGATTCAAATCAAGTCTATAATTTTAAACACAAAGGAAAACTCCTCCAAGACAAATACAAATATGGGCATCTATGTTTAAGTACTTATACTTTAACATTGTTGAAGCTTTTAATCAAACAGGGCAGTACAGTTTTCCAGTGACCTTCTCCCTCCAAAGGGAATCGATCTGAGCCACATTCACGTGGCACATGTGGTGTTGGTGGCCCAGGAACACGTGCAGCATCACTAGGGAATGTGGGAGAAAGTGCAGAAGGTCCAACCAGAGTTTATACAAAACATTCTCAGCAGATCTGCACATGAGGACAGAGGGCAAGAGAAAAAACTTGCATATAGGCATGTATGTATTAGGGTCATGATGTTGTCACAGATTCCTCTTCTAAGTAAAAAAACATGAATAAATCTAAACTTGCCATAACCACGGGATGTTCAGGAGAGATCTGAAAGATCATTTAATCCAACTGCTTTATTTCACTGATGAAAACAAGGAGAGCTTGAGAGGTCAAGGCACATGTTCAAGGACCCAGTTGACCCAGGCAGAGTCAAGATGGAACTCAACTGAGGCCCATGTTTATGAAAACAGCTTATAAAGTGGTTTCAAGCAGAGGATCATAGTAGGACTTCCCTGGCGGTCCAGTGGTTATGACTCTGCTTTCAATACAGGGGGCCTCGGCTCGATCCCTGGTTGGGGAAGATCCCGCATGCCATGTGGTATGACCAGAAATAAAATTAAAGTCTTGTTATTAAAAAAAGAAGAACAAAGGCACATCAGAAGCCAGGTGCCAATTGAGTTATGTTGGAGTTTTCTGGAATTACACTTTGAAACCTGGGTAAAAAAAAGCATTATCCTGCGTTAATGTCAACAACATCCTAATGGGTTGGGAGGAGGAGTGCTCAGAGGCGATTACTCAGCAGAACTGTAATCCAGTTCTACTCGTGCTGCTGCTAAGTCGATTTAGTCATGGCTGACTCTGTGCGAGCCCATAGATGGCAGCCAACCAGGCTCCCCCGTCCCTGGGATTCTCCAGGCAAGGACACTGGAGTAGATTGCCATTTCCTTCTCCAGTGCATGAAAGTAAAAAGTGAAAGTGAAGTCGCTCAGTCCTGTCTGACTCTTCGTGACCCCATGGCCTGCAGCCTACCAGGCTCCTCCGTCCATGGGATTCTCCAGGCAAGAGTGCTGGAGAGGGGTGCCACTGCTTCCTCCGTCTGCTCGTGAGGGATGTTTAATTCTGTTACACAGGAAGTGTTATGGTAGCTCTGCTTCACTCCCTGGGGAATCTATTTCCAGAGCCCACTCCAAGGAGAAACGGGCTCTTCTAGCCAAAAGAGGTTTAACACACACCTTTCAGATAAGTCCTTCCTTGTGTGAGGAAGAACCATGATCCCACAGAGAGGATTTGGCATTTATATGCCAAAGAGAATGTGGACTCTCACACAAAGACTGTACCCCACAGTAAGCAGCCATACAGATCCGACACCAACAGCCCAGTTCAAACCAGGACCAGCAAGAAAATAAAGCATCCCAAGAAACAAGAACCAGGCCCTGGTCACAGTACTTGGGACTTCCCCAGTTTTAAGGAAGCGCTTCTGTATATATATGTGTATTTACACTGCATTCTTGCCTGGAGAATTCCATGGACAGAGGAGCCTGGCAGGTTGCAGTCCATAGGGTCACAAGAGTTGGACACGACTTAGTGGCTAAATCTAAATCATCACACTGCATATAATTTTCATAACAGGTTATGTGCTCAATCATTTCTGAAAAATCTCTCCAGCCCTCTCTGGGAAAGTTTCAAGTCAAAACTACTTCCAGGCACATTGTCGATAAATGCATGTTCCCTATGAGGTACAACACACCCCACTCTGCTCTGCTCATTAGAGCCAGGAATCTCATGTATTAAAAAAAAAAAAAAAAAAAAGTAAAAGCAGGTGAATTACAGAAATACAGAATTTTACTCTTAAGATAGCTGAACTGTGTCTAGTGGTGTCACAATGCTTTAACAGTACCTGTAGTGATGGGATAATTCACTGAAGAATCAACTATCTAATCTATATTAATAGAGATTTAAAATAGCAATTCGTAAGTTCGTTCTTTGTCCATCTCTGCCTCAGTCATAAACCATACTTTAGAAACCACAAAAGAAAATATGATGGCTATGATTAGGATATCTGAATAATTTTCATTACTGTTGCTCATGATTTCTATGCAGATGGACACGCGTTTTGTGCAAAATGATCTTGACATTGCAAATGTAGATTTAACTCAAACGGAGCTAGCAGACTCCCCTCCCACCCAGCCCAGGACAATTTATGTTACTGAATTGGGCCTGAGTATAATAACCTGAACTGCCCTCCTTTAAGAGCCTGATTCACACTGAAAGGAAACCAAGTGACTCGTACCCTCCTTCCGTGAGTTTCAAGCTAGTGATGATTCAACGGCAGCTATGTTATTAAACTCGAATGAAGCACTACCCTCTCACTAATGAGGTTACCAAATGTCTTTAGGTCTCTGTGTTAGGGGCACTTACAAGCACTCTGCTTGGCAGAGGCCCACAGCAGTTCGAAGCTGTGGACTAATCACATAGGCCGGAATCAAATGGGCTGGAAGAATTTGGAGACTTGGCTCCCAGGAATGTAATTCATGCAGAAAAGCACTGTCAGAGCGAGGCCAGGGAACCTCGTGGGAAGAAAGCAAAATAAACAGTTCAACAAAGAAAACAAAGACAGCCCAATAGCCTTTTCTAAAGCTTGAGTACACTGAGACTTCAGTGGGGGCCCCTGGACAAAGACCTCATCAAAGAACACCCTTGCAAAGCAAACAGACCCAGAAGGATGTTTCCCCGCTACACTGAGGGGTGAGGGGCGGCGGGAAGGGGTCGGGGGAGGGAGAAGGGACCAGACTCTACTTTTCGGCCTTTTCAATTCAGCTGCCTCTTAACTCCCTGCTCCCAGCAAACAAAGAAACAAGCAACAATCATCAAAATAACTCAATAGTCCTCCATTTGTCTGGGTCCAAAAATGGTGGTGGTGGGTGGGGGTGGGGGGGAATGGAAGTGGGGAAGTCAACCCACTGAAAATGGTGCAGTGTGGTTTCCAATTGTGCTTCAGGTCATAGGAAGACCCTCACAAGTGTATGATCTGCCACCTCGGAGCCACACAGTTGGCTTTCCACACTCCAGAGATGAAGAGAGGCTCATGAAGGGCTCAAGGACTTTTCACTTTGAGAACTGTCACCAATAGCATGTGACATCAGGCTGTTGACTTGGAGCAGTCCCTCTGTAGAGCTCAGGGCAGCCTTTTTGTGCCTCCGCTTTCACCCCCCACCCCCTAATTCCCCGGTGTCCAGCAAACTTTCGAATTGGACCCTTCTTCCCTCCATCTGGGAACTATATGTATCCCAGCAGTCCTGGAATCCAAAGTGGGAGTGACCAGATTTTGATCATTAAAATGAGATTAAAATACTTTAGGCTGGCTTTCCTTTTTTCTCTACTTACATTGAGAAGATCACACAATCTTTTATCCACTCAGCTCCAGGGCAGGCTGAGGTGAGCACAAGGAAAATGGATAGACATGAGCACCATTGTGTGTGTGCTTATATATGTGTAAGTGAAAGTGAAAGTCACTCAGTCGTGTCCAACTCTTTGTGACCCCATGGACTATATAGTCCATGGAATTCTCCAGGCCAGAATACTAGAGTGGGTAGCCTTTCCTTTCTCCAGGGCATCTTCTCAACCTAGGGATCGAACCCAGGTCTTCCACATTGCGGCTGTTGCTGCTAAGTCGCTTCAGTCGTGTCCTACTCTATGCGACCCCATACACGGCAGCCCACCAGACTCCCCCATCCCTGGGACTCTCCAGGAAAGAACACTGGAGTGGATTACCATTTCCTTCTCCAATGCACGAAAGTGAAAAGTGAAACTGAAGTCGCTCAGTCGTGTCCGACTCTTACAGGCAGATTCTTAACCAGATGAGCCACAAGGGAAGCCCTATGTATGTATGCTGCTGCTGCTGCTAAGTCACTTCACTCGTGTCCGACTCTGTGTGACCCCACAGAGGGCAGCCCACCAGGCTCCTCCGTCCATGGGACTTTCCAGGCAAGAGTACTGGAGTGGGGTGCCATTGCCTTCTCCCTATATATGTATAGGAGTGCTGCTACTGCTAAGTCACTTCAGTCGTGTCCGACTCTGTGCGACCCCATAGACGGCAGCCCACCAGGCTCCCCCATCCCTGGGACTCTCCAGGCAAGAACACTGGAGTGGGTTGCCATTTCCTTCTCCAATGCATGAAAGTGAAAAGTGAAAGTGAAGACGCTCAGTCGTGTCTAACTGTTCGCGACCCCATGGACTGCAGCCTACCAGGCTCCCCCGTCCATGGGATTTTCCAGCCAAGAGTACTGGAGTGGGGTGCCATTGCCTTCTCCCTATATATGTATAGAAGTGCACAAATATATATAGTGTATGTATGTATATAAGATTATGTGTGTGTATTCATATGTGTGTGTGTATATATATATATAGTATATGTATAGGAGTATATTTGTGTATGTGTGTACGTATGTGTGTGTGTTTATATATGTATGTAAGGGTATAAATATATATATGCATAGTGTGTGCATACATATATGAATGTGAGTATATATATGTGTGTATGTCGGTTATGTGTGCTTATTTTATAAATGTATATGAGTGTGTATATATATATGTGTGTATGTGAGTGTGTAAATATATATGCAGGGTGTATATATATGTATGTGAGTATGTGTGTGCTTATATATTTATGTGAGCATGTAAATATACAGGCATGCATGTGTGCTAGGTATCTTCACTTGCATCCAACTCTTTGCAACCCTACCGACTGCAGCACACCAGGCTCCTCTGTGTGGTTGCCATGCCCTGCTCCAGGAGATCTTCCTGACCCAGGGATCGAACCCACATCTCTTGTGTCTCCTACATTGGCAGGCGGGTTCTTTACCACTAGCACCATTTGAGAAGCTCCATAAATACACATACAATGTGTGAATATATGTGTGTATATGTTTGTAAGTATGTGCATGTATTTATGTGTGTGTGTATAGTGTGTGTGCATGTGTATGTATGTGAATGTATATATATATATATATATAAAACTGTGTGTATAGTTAAATAATGACAATATATAAAAGAAAATGCTTATATTAAGTAAAGAAACCCAAAATGCTAGGTAACATAAATAATAACACCATCTAATATAATCCTAATTTTCATGTGTTGAAATACGGTAGGAAAAAAACCTTTTAAAAGTCAGAGACCTCTTTAGAAGTCTGATTGCCTTCGTTCTTGATTTAACCTTCAAATCTATTTCTAAAAAATTTCACAGGTGTGCATAGTTGATGTTGAAAACAACGCATGCTAGGAAGATGGAGACTTTGTTCTGTGGCAGAGTGAGAGATCACTTTGAATACAGGCAAGAAGCATTTTAGGAAGCTGGAGATGCTTTCTCTGGACCCTGTCTTAAAGATGTAAATCTTATTTCAGCAACAGGGTTTAGCAAATGAGGCTGATCATTTAACTGCCAATGCATCTCTTTTCTCACTTCACATAATAAAGACACTGTTCACTTCTGATGGACTTCACAATATTTGGATACCATTTGAATGTATGTAGAAGATGGTGATTCTCTGGTAAGTTTTTAACATATTCTAGATAGTAGAAGATACACATGAACCTTGTCAGGCTCTAGGTATTGCTTAATGCACTGAGTTCATTTCATGGAATTCCCTTAGGCAGAAGCTCTTAATAGTTAGGGATAACTGAGGTCTAAGGGGGATCAGGTTCCTTAGGAACTATTCACAAGTATCCACTAGCAACTGTCACTGAGGGACTCTCACAGGTGAACTTCTACAAGATCACCTTCAACCATCACTCTATATACCATTCATCCTGATATTAATAAACTCATTTTTATTTTTAGATGGAAGCTAAGCTTCTACTCCCTATAACAGTCCCAATGGAGAATTTTTAATGAAATTGTAATCTCTTTGCAATTGGATAAAAGTGTTGCAAATATCTATAACTTATAAATCTATGGGATGTTTCATATCAGAATATTAACGCTGTAGGTTAGAAGAAAATCTATAGCTTTAGGTTAGAGATCTTTCTTTTTTTCTTTACTGGAAATGTTTTACTACTGTGGGTTCAACCAACCATGGGGAGAAAATATTCTGGGGAAAAAAATTCCCCAAAGTTTGAAAAAGCAAAACTTGGAAGTTGCAATATGTTGGCAACTATTTTTTATGTAAAATTTACGTTGCATTAGGTATTGTAAGTAATCTAGAGATGGTCTGAAGTTTATGGGAGGATGTGCATAGGTTATATGCAAATACCATGTCATTTTATATAAGGGATTTGAGCATCCTTGGATTTTGGTACCTGAGGGGATCTTGAAATCAATTCTCCATGGGTACTGAGGGACTTTACTCTCCTGACCTAAGGCAGTTTGTGCCACTCCTTACATTTCTGCATTCCTTTTGCTAGTGTGTGTGAGGAGAGAGCGAGAGACAACTGGAAAGGAGAGACGGAGACGCCAGGTGCGGGTACATCTTTCGCATGACACTTGCAGTTTTAACTCCGGAGTTATGAACATTGATGCAGTTACCACCAATTCAGCTAGGTTAGCACAGGAGGTAAACATGGGACCAATAAGTCATTTAACTGGTCCATTTTTCCCAACTTCAAAGTAATGATGTCCATTACTGTTCTGATATGCCTCTTACAAAGATCACATCAGAACTAAAAAAAAATGGTCCATATCGTTTTTCAAATTTCTTTTCAATATAGTTATCTAATATATGTCCTGCAAACATATCACTACCCTAGGACTCAGAGAATGAGTTTGAAGACAGACCTTTTTCTTGCTCTTTCCTTTTGTGTGCTTAGCTGATTCAGGTCATCAAAAATGCAAAAGTCTAGCTAATTTGTCACTCAGGATTCAAAAAGTCAGCAAGCAGGTTCCTGGAAACAAATCTGTGAATACTATATATATATATATATATTTTTTTTTTTTTTAATGCATGAATTTTGCTGGAGGCAGGGGTGGGGATGCAACAACAAAAAGAAATGAGTGACAGGCAGCCCTGTGTCTCCGGCCTTTGTTCCTCTGAGGAAGGGTCTGAAATAAACTCAGCCTGCTGAGCAGCTATAGGAAATGGCATGTCTTTGTTTAGGTGGAAAAAGCGGGTTCAGTTACCTAAGTGAAGGACAGATGACCACGGAGGTAGAGCTGCAGGCAGCTTGGGTTTTGGGTGGTATTTATCACCCTAAAAACTAACCAGAAAGTGCCTTCCCATTGGGACAAATTCTGTGAAAGTTCAATTTTCTCTACCGCAAACTTTGAAAAATAAATAGAACGATGGCAGTAAATTTCTGTTTTCTTTGAAGCCAAGCTTAACATGAGTGGGAGCATTGTACTCAAAGAAAAAAGTCTGTTACAGTCCAGTACCCCCCAGGCCCCTGCAACAGGCTGAACGGCAGGCTCTATAGAGCTGGCCACTTCTGGTTCAGTGGCAGTGAATACCTTCAGTCAATATCTGCTCAGGGCCGGACTGCTGAGCACAGCACAAAGAACACAGGAATTTTTCCAAGAAGCTGGCACTCACTCTGTGAATATGCACTACAATTAGGGTCTGCTTTCTCTGTAACCAATGACCAACTTCAATATTTCAGTCATTAGAAATATAGCAAAACAAAACTATTGTATATAGAATGGATAAAATGGATTCAATATTCTGTGATAAACCATAATGGAAAAGAATAGGAAAAAGAATGCATGCATATAACTATGACCAACCTAGACAGCATATTAAAAAGCAGAGCATTACTTTGCCAATAAAGGTCCATCTAGTCAAAGCTATGGTTTTGCCAGTAGTCATGTATGAATGTGAGAGTTGGACTATAAAGAAAGCTGAGCGCTGAATTGATGCTTTTGAACTGTGGTGTTGGAGAAGACTCTTGAGAGTCCCTTGGACTGCAAGGAGATTCAACCAGTCCATCCTAAAGGAAATCAGTCCTGATTATTCATTGGAAGGACTGATGCTGAAGCTGAAACTCCAATACTTTGGCCACCTGATGTGAAGAACTGACTCCTTGGAAAAGACCCTGATGCTGGGAAAGATTGAAAGCGGGAGGAAAAGGGGATGACAGAGGATGAGATGGTTGGACACAATGGATGAGATGGTCACCGACACAATGGACATGAGTTTGAGTAGGCTCTGGGAGTTGGTGATGGACAGAGAAGTCTGGTGTGCTGTGGTTCATGGGGTTGCAAAGAGTCGGACACAACTGAGCGACTGAACTGATCTGAACTGATACGTATAATTGCATCACTCTGCTATATAGTAGAAATTAACACACTGTAAATCAACTGTTTCATTTTTTTAAAAAAAGGAATATTGTAAAACAGAAAAAAGTCATATGCCCTTAGAGCACCTTGTCTTTGTTTTGTGTTCATTTCTTAACGCAAAGTAAAGTGTGTGGGGGTTCATCTGCCAGCTCATTAAAATTTTTAAAGTTTAGGAATTGAAACTCACCTATATTTTCATACTTAGACTAGGAACTGTGGATGTAGATGGTCTAAGGTGGTGCTTGAAAATGAGGCAGGCTTTACTGTTATTTAGTTGATCATGATAACCAAACAATAAGACATTTTCTTTTTTTGAACTGATATGATATACAATGAGAAATGCTGGGAATAGCAATGAAAAGTAGCCTAGAAGTTTAAAACAGGAGAATGACATGACCTAGATGGATGGGATGGGGGTAAGGGGGTGGGAGGGAAGCTCACGAGGGAGGGCATATATGTATACATATAGATGATTCATGTTTTTTACAGCAGAAACTAACACAACATTGTAAAGCAACTATACCTCAACTGAAAAGAAAGAAAGAAAAATAAAGCAGAGAAAGAGGATAGTGAGGTTAGGAAGAATGTGTTAATTTAGATCAGGTCTTGGTAAAATTGTATTATAGGGTTTGTTCATTATCTCAGCTACTCAACACTGCCCTTGATTGCTAAAGCTGTCATAGAATAGACAATGGTAAACAAGTGACAGTCACTGGATTCCAATAAAACTTTATTTACAAAAACAGGCCCTGGCTGGATAGTTCATAGGCCATAGTTTGGCAATCCCTAGTCATTAGATGGTTTTAACCAAAGACCTCTCTGATAAGGAGATGTCTGTGCAGGGAAACGCATGAAGCAAGGGAGCAAGCCATGGACACCTAAGGGAAGAAGGTTCCAGGCAGATACATGTTGCAATCTCATCCAATATGGCTTACATTTTATAGAGTATACAGTTGTAATCATTGATCATTATTTATCCATGTTTTCTTATGGTCCTCTCAAATGCCACTATTAAGTATTTTTCAACAGTTCTACCAAGTGATGAGTTACAATTCACCGAACATTCCATGCAGCTATTTATATCAATGTCCAGATGTTAGGCATCGCAAGTTCTACAGTAGAACCTTGATGTATATCTAATTGTGGGGCAGGGGGAGCTGGCAGCTACAGATAAAGGTTTTACTAGCTTTTCTCATTACTCTCATATTATTAACTTAGAATTTTGCGGAAGACAATGACAGTCTGTGGCATTCAAAATTTATATATATATATAAATTATTATAAATTATATATATATAATTATTATTGTTGTTGTTTGGCCACTAAGTCATGTCTGACTCTTGTATGACTCCATGGACTGCAGTCTGCCAGGCTCCTCATATATATAAATAGGCTTCCCAAGTGGCATTAGTGGTGAAGAATCTGCCCACCAATGCAGATACAGGGTCGATCCCTGGGTTGGGAAGATCCCCTGGAGGAGGGCATGACAACCCACTCCAGTATTCTTGCCTGAAGAATCCCATGGACAGAAGAGTCTGGCAGGCTACAGTTCACAGGGTCGTAAAGAGTGGGACACAGTTGAAGCGACTTGGTATGCACACACACACATACATATAAATAAACTGTAGCAGCAAAGGCTCCAGCGTTCATTTTCATGAGGAGAGGATGAAAGTCAAGTGCTAGGAATGTAGTGTCTGATGTCTAGGTTTAAATAACCACGACCATTAACTTCTCTATGTCAAGGTTTACATATCTTGGAAAGAGGCTATTGATAATGACTGCATCATAGGGCTGGCTATTCTATGAGATAGTTTTGTAAAGTCTCTAAAACTATGCTCACAGTAAGTACTGAAAAATGTCATTTTATAGTCATGGCCATTATTCTATATATATTTTTTATTGTGAATGGCGAAGTCATTTCTTTTTTTACCCTTATATTTGGAATTTTGGTATCCCATATTATATTATCATTTAAAATTGCTAATTTCATTAATTTTATTTCCATGTGAGAGGTCTGGGAAGGCAGCTATTGAAGTTAAATGGTACTCAGTCACATAAGGTGACTTCAGACCTTTAACTAGGAACTGATTTGACGTCAGGCGATACATTTAGGCTTCCCAGGTAGCGCTAGTGGTAAAGAACCTGCCTGCCAATGCAGGAAACTTAAGAGACATGGGTTCAATCCCATGGGTCGGGAAGACCCCCTGGAGGAGGGCATAGCAACCCACTCCAGTATTCTTGTCTGAAGAATCCCACGGACAGAGGAGCCTGGCAGGCTACAGTCCATAGGGTCACGAAGAGTCGGACACAACTGAAGTGAGTTAGCATGCACACAGGATGTATTTGGTGGTGAAGAGCATCTGACACTGCAATAGGCATTTATATTAATACCATCTTCAGAAGTCATTGTGTTCTTTTGAGTCCTAAGTGTGCTAATTTTGTTGGCAGGAGATGACACACTCCACCAAAGTAAAAAAAATAAAAACAAAGAGGATGGCAGTCATCCTGTACTGGCCTAAAAAAGGAAAATCCATTATCATCATGGAAAGCAATAACTATCCAGAAGTCACTCTGTAAAGGCACGGAGTCAGCCTAGCAAATTCAAAGACATACACAGATGGTCTTCACCTGTAAGACATGTGGTTATAACCTAGTTCATTTTCTTTTTTTCTTTTCTTAGGGTAGAAGTGAGTGTTACAAAGTGTACAAAGTGTTAGCTACAGTAGTTGACACAGGCCTACCTGCAAGATATTGGGGGTTCAATTCCAGACCACTATAATAAAGCAAATATCACAATAAAGTGCATCACATGAATATTTTGATTTCCCAGTGCATATAAAGGCTTCCCAGGTGGTGCAGCGGTAAAGAACCTGCCTGGCATTGCAGGAGATACAGGAGACATGAGTTCAGTCCCCAGATCGGGAAGATCCCCTGGAACAGAAATGGCAAGCCACTCCAGTACTCTTGCCTGGGAAATTCCATGGACAGAGGAGCCTGGTGGGTTAAAGTCCATGGGGTCACAGAGTCAGACATGACTGAGCACCCACGTAGTAGTGCATATAAAAGTTATGCTCACCCTATACTTTGGTCTATTAAGTGTGTAACAGCTTTACGTTTAAAAAAAGTCAGTGTTTTTTCATTAAAATATTTTATTAAATATTCATTAAATTTAAAAATATTTCATTAAAAATATTTTGTAAAAAAATGCTAACTCTCAGTGAGCAAATGCTGTTGGAAAGATGTGCCCATAGACTTGCTCAAAACACAGTTACCACAAACCCTCCATTTGTAAAAAGTTAAATATCTGCAAGCACCATAAAGAGAAGCATAGTAAAATGAGGCATGCCTGAAATCTGAGATGTCATCACACTTTATCAGTCTTAATAACATTTAGGGTAGAGCACAAACCCAGGAGGGGAGGAAGGACTTGCCTTTGTTAATTTTTAATTGCACTATTAAAATATTCCAAGCCAGTTATGCCCCCAAACACAAAGTCTTGCTCAGTCTCTGCATCTTACTGGAGACTTTCCTAGGACTGAAAAGAATGCAATCACTATTATACATTAGGAGCCCATCACAAAGTTTAAGTAGATGGCTAGACTGAGGGCTGCTTCTGAATAGTCATTAGAGGAGCTTCCACTAGGCAGAGTAGCTAGCTCACACTGGTGCTGAATCTAGGGAGGGAGGGAGGAGAGGACAGAGAGGAACTGAGTAGTAGCTCTGGTCATCCACTGCCTCTTTCTTTCTCTAAGCTTTTACCATAATGATCTATCTTTTCTTAGAGATTTCTTTGTCTGGAAAGAAATGTATTTATTCAGACTCCAAACTTGCTACTCATCTCCTACCTCTAACTCTAAAAGGGTTGAGGGAAACCTTACTTATTTTCAAAGCCCTCTCTTTCCCAGCTAATATTAATGATCTACCATGTACTGTCCTCTCTCCAGGTGCCAGGAAGTGGACCACTTTTGGAGGGAGGAACGGCTCTTTTTACTTAGGTGGAATAATTCCGGGAGTTAGGCAGTCTTAGAAAGAGGCACATTGACTCAACTAAGAGAGGAAAAAAAAAAAGAGCTGCTGTGTCAAAGAGAACATGAGTGCTCATTTCCCCCAGGAGAGAAAAGATGAAGCTGATTTTCTAAAATGAATCAGTAAAGTGGATGGTGAAATGCGACAGCCTGTCAGAGCACTGGCTTAGGGTGCTGTGCTGCTCCCATTCATAGCGCACGACAAGGATAGCTCTCAGCTCCAGTGGCAAGATCTGTGGGGCTCTAGTTATTGTCATGAATTAGTAACTGAGGCTGATTCTGCTTTGAAAAAAATAAATTGCCGAGCTCAGCAAGAAGCAGACGGACCGTCCAAAATTCAATTCATACTGGTCCATAAATGAGAAAACTTTGGCTCAAAATAACTCTATGTAAAAGATCAATATTTTTTTCTCAAGTGAAAATCCAGAATGAATATGGAATTAAAACTTTATAATTTGGGTTTCTATGAATATACCCTGTCTAATGGCACCCCACTCCAGTACTCTTGCCTGGAAAATCCCATGGATGGAGGAGCCTGGAATGTTACACTCCATGGAGTCACTGAGGGTCGGACAGGACTAAGCGACTTCACTTTCACTTTTCACTCTCATGCATTGGAGAAGGAAATGGTAACCCACTCCAGTGTTCTTGCCTGGAGAATCCCAGGGACGGGGAAGCCTGGTGGGCTGCCGTCTATGGGGTCGCACAAAGTCGGACACGACTGAAGTGACTTAGCAGCAGCAGCAGCAGCTTTCAAAAATAAGGCCATGCTTAAATGTGCTCTAACAGTAAAGCCAAGAAAACAAGCACACACTCAAAATGCAAGTGAAAGTAGTCACTTGAAACAACTGTTTCTAGGGCAGAGGGATGCAATATCCCAATCGTTTCAATTTCCAAGTGGGATTTTAAAATAAGTAGTAATCATTAGCCTAGAGAACATCATCCATCCCCATAGGCTACAACAATGCCTCCTGGAATTATGCAACCCACAGCCCTGATGGAGACAGTGCGGAGCAGGAAACCGAGATAAGGCCAAGACCAAGAAACAGCCACATGAAATTCCCGCCAGCACTATGTGGCTACAGATTCCAGGTGCTGTTATTTACGCTCCCAATGATCTCAGCAACATATAAAATATACTCATTAATATTTTTGTAAAACACTGTACTCTTTTCTCCATGGCTTAATAAAACATGAACTCTGTGGTCAAAACAAATGATTTGAGAGAGAACAAGATGCTCCAATTATCTACTGAACCTAAGTTCTGATGAATTCAGTGAAGAATAACTTTCAGAAAACCGGATATGCCCCATATCCAGTGTTTCTTAATTTTCAAACTGCTTGAATTAAATAAACATAATGTAGGAATGATACATTTTCTGTGACAATCTTTACATGACAACTCAGGGAAAGACGACACTAACATTTCATATCTCACTTTAAAATCCTGAACTGAAATTCATGATTTTTAAGTTAAGAAAGAAAATAGTATAAATTATAACATTATTTTGAGAACTGTATTTGGAACGATTTAAGTTTCTATACTCTGTCTACACTGCCTAACCATAAACTCTGTGAAAGTAAATCGTGTAAGCTAAAGAAAGGCATTCCACTTAACAAACTGGCTTCTTTAACACAAACTGACGTATTTCCGTACATATTTATAAGGCTTGGTGGTTATTATTAGGCTGTAATTGCAGTTGTTCTAACACCTAATAAGCCATGGTTGGAAAAACAAAGGCAGGTTAATTTGTGATTTCCTCTACTCATTCAGAGGCAAATTAAGTGTCAAACAGCTAATACAGAGCATATTTCATTTTATGAGATTTTAATTTAATTCTGCGCCATATCGTTGATGCCTTAATATAGGGTGGTTTATCTAAAAAGAAGAGCAATTTATAAACCTCTTTCAATAGAATCATTAATGATAGGATATGATAGCATAATTATCGCAGTGCCTGCCATCCTTCTAAACAGAGATCTGTTGGCATTTCCATCATCAACACACATCCTATTTCCAAGAGACTTACCATTTAATTCATTACACTGGCACCAGAACTATCATGTGTATGAAACAGTGAGACTATCCCCCAATTTTGTCTACTTACAATTAAAAATATTATTTATTCTAAAAAATCAGTAAGCTCACTTGATTTCATTGTCTAGAAGCTAATTATAAAGCAAGCATTTTGGAATTCAACTTCTAGATAAAATCACTTTACTTTTCCAGGTTATCCTCTAAGCAAAGATGTGCTTTGAAGACTTCAGTAACCAAGTCATATTCGCCTACATTACCCTCCACCCCTAAAATGATCTGTCACAGGCATATCTACGTTTGCATCTAAGATAGGTGCCAAAGCATCCCAGGGATTCAGGATTGAGCCAGGCCAGAATAGAATCTCTGAGTGTTTGTCATGCCCTCAATGGTCTGGATGCTAACTCTCCGTATTTGCTTAGAGTACCCTGCTTTCAAGGGTGCTCACAAGGGTGCTAACAAGAACATGATTCCATTGAACTCTTCAATTTGCCATTTGGAGAGTTGGGTAAGGCAGGTAACTTCATTTTCATGGAATGGAACTAATATATGGAAATTGTAGGCTGCCAATTCCCAGCACCAACAAGTGCAAAGCAAGAGCACAATTCAAGCTCTCTGACTGCTAGTCCACTGTTTTCAGACTGGACCCTTTGGAGGTCTATGGAGCATATTTAACTAGGCACCTGAACAAGTCACTGCCTGCAAATCTAGCAGGTACGGTGACTGCTAAGCAATGACTGATCAGACAAGAATATTCGGCTGCAATAAAGGCACACAGGTGCTTAAGGAACAGCCTCTAGGAACAACCTTTGAGACTGCCCACAAAGGTGATATTTGAAATAGGCCTTGAAGGATTTCCCTGCAGGTTCAGTAGTTAAGACTCTGAGCTTCTTCCATTGCAAGGGGTGCAGATTCACTGTCTGGTCGGGAAACTAAGATCACATGCTGCTTGGCCAAAAAATAGAGAAAAAAAAAGAGAGAGAGAGAGAATGAGTTAGGCCTTGAGGATAAGGAGTTTAAGCAGGAGTTTGCCATGCAGGGAGGGAAGACCATTGAGTGTAATGCAGGGAGAATGTCACGTTATAAAAGCAGAGAGATGAGACTACCCCCAGCTTCCCAGAGACTACTTCGTAAGTTCAGTGTCTCCATCCAGGACTCTGCAATGCCCAGCAGTCCCAGGAGACAATGACATCCTCCCAGTACCTTCCAGAGCTTCTCTTTGGAGCTTCAGGATAATATACCAGCTTTATAGGATGAATATTGGGCTACTAAACACTTAGACAGCTAGAGAACAATTTAGTCAATTGCTGCTAAATGATCCTAAAGCTTGTCTGAAAAAGCAGGAAGTATAATCCTCTCTCAGTATCTGAAGGGTTCCAGGACTATCACAGATACTAAAATCCATGGATCTTCAAATCCTTTACATAAAAAGGCATAGTGTTTGCATATAACCTATGCAAGTCTTCCTGGAAACTTCAATCATCTCTGGATTACTTATAGTACCCAATACAATGGAAATGCTACATCAATAGTTGTCAGTGTGCTGGAAATTCAAGTGTTGCTTTTTGGAACTTTCTGGAGTTTGCTTCTCCAATATTTCTAATCCAAGGTTGGTTGAATCCTCGAATGTAGAACCCCTCAAAGATACAACAGGTCAACAATACTAAAATCTACCAAAATCCCAGCTCAGCAGTCATATAGGAAATGCAACCCTCTTCCCTGGAATTCTCCAAACTTGACCTGTCTTATCCCATGGTGTTTTTATCTCTAAATGAAAGTGAAGTCACTCAGTCATGTCCGACTCTTTGCGACCCTATGGACTGTAGCCTACCAGGCTCCTCAGTCCACAGAATTTTCCAGGCAAGAGTACTGGAGTGGGTTGCCATTTCCTTCTCCAGGGGATCTTCCCAACCCAGGGATCGAACCCACACTGCAGGCAGACGCTTTACCATCTGAACCACCAGGGAAGCCCCATTTTTATCTCTAGCAAGCGAATTCTTTAGATACAGCAATCACGACCTAGAACAAACAGTGATCTATACAAGGGCTTGCTATTCTTACAATTCTGCCAAAGAACCAAGACTTGGGGTTTTAATTTACATTTGAATTTAACTACAACGCAAACTATAATGAACCCAGAGGAACTAGTTCATTTTATCATCTTGTTGTTGTTTAGTGGCTAAGTTGTGTCAGACTCCTTGCAACACCACAGACTGTAGCCCACCAGGCTCCTCTGTCCATGGGAGCTCCCAAGCAAGAATACTGGAGTGGGTTGCTATTTCCTTCTCCAGGGCATCTTCCCGATCCAGGGATCGAACCCGAGTCTCCTGTACTGGCAGGCAGATTCTTTAGCTCTGAGCCACCAGGGAAACTCTCATTCTATCATATGAATTCATTTTTTGAAATTTCTCTATGAGTTTTGAAAGAGTGAAGTACTCTGAAATTCCATAAAAAATCTGATCCAAATTACTTCATCGCTGCAGAGACTTGAATCTGGGTGAAATCAGTCCTGTGCATCTCCCAGGTCCGGTGGGCCCTTGCTGGTTCTGTACCATAGAGCACATCCTCATCTGAGAAGCTTGGGTCCCATAGGTACTGCAAAACTTTGGGAGAGCAGAATGAATTCCATGGCAGATTTCAGTCTGAATTTGGAGTTTTGTTCCCTTTGTATAGGGAGCTTTAAATGGGCCTGTTGGTTTTATCTGAATGTATTTTTAGCAGGCTTTAGAACCCTGAAAATACTCATGTTCCAATGAAACGTCAAAGAATAAGTCACAAGTTTCTGCATTCTCTCTAAATATCCACTTCTCCTTTAATGCTTATAGAAGTCTGAGCACAGATTTATGACTTACCTCCAGGCAAATCTGCTCTGAAATTACAGTTCAGTAATGGGAGATGGATCCAAAAAACTGTGGGTAAAATATTATATGTGTACTTGGGCATATAGTTAGGGCTGTTAATATCAATTAATTCTGTTCACAGAGGAGGACTTGTTTTAAAACAACTTCATTTTTCTTTGACGTATATGTAATTACACAGCTGTAACGAATAGCCTTGGAGATGCAATCTACCATCCAAATAACTAGCATTATTCTTCAAAGTATTTTTTGGGCTTTCTAACTTTACTGTCTCAGAATGAAGGGTAATTACCAGACATGACTAAATGTAAAATCTAGGCCATTCAAAGGGTCAGCCCCTCCCAAAGGTTGACTCCCCTTGTTACAGTATACATCAGTTTTCTGAACAACATTACAAAAGAAGGTCGTTTCAGCTTAGGTGCAGGCTATCCTGAATACCTGATCTTCTTTCCCTCCAAACTGAGCGATACCACATTTATCTCCAGGACCTTGTCTTCTTCTTTTTTTAATATTTATTTTATATTAGAGAATAGTTGATTAACAATGCTGTATTAGATTCGGGTGCACAGCAAAGTTACACATACGCATATATCTACTTTTTTTCAAATTCTTTTCCTATTTAGGTTGTTACAGAATATTGGGCAGAGTTCCCTGTGCTATACAGTAGGTCCTTGTTGCTTATTTATTTTACATATAGTAGTATGTATATGTTAATCCCAAAGTCCTAATTTATCTCCCTTCAGCTTTGGTAACCATAAGTTTGTTTTCTATGTCTAAGAATCTGTTTTGTAAATAAGTTCGTTCATATCATTTTATTTTAGATTCTGCATATAAGTAATATCACATGATATCTGTCTTTTCCTCCTTTTCTAATGTATGTTAGTTATCACCCTCATTCTTGCCTTTTATCTCTGTGTAAACCATGTGCTCGATCACATTTGCCATTTTGTTTGGGTGACATTCCCATCAATCAAGTGACTGTTGGAGTAGACACCACAGGGGCTATGAAAATTTACCATGAAAATTTCATTATGACTCATTGTGATCCCTGGGACAGGGCTTTCCCATTAATAGAAATCGGAGCATGAGAAACTTCAAATCCACTCTTGACCAAATACATATGCTGAGAGGGAACCTTCCATTAGGCCTCTGCTTTTTAATTTAGTATTTAGAGGCCACAGAGCACACGTCAGCAAAAATATATAGGAAATACGTGCCAGCCACCTTGTATGACAGGCATTCTTCAGGAAGCAGCAGGATGTGCTTCAGTGAGTCCAGGAACAGATAGGCTTGCCATGTTTCAAAAGTAAATCTTAGACTTCTATCACAGCTCCCAAGCCCAGTAGCTGTGTTGGTAACAAAAATCCTGAGATGGTAAAAGCCAGTATTTTGTTCTGTTTCTTTAATGGGCAAAGTTGTGATACTTACACGTGCAGCGGAGGGATCGGAGATGGATCATAATGGTAACGGCCCTCGTGGTGTCTGGCATCAATTGGTACAGGAGGATGGAATGCAGGAAAGAGATGAGGAGGGTCTGAAAAGGAAAGAAAGTCCAACCTGCATAAACAGAGCACTTTGAGACAGAACTCCCACACATGAAGCCACATCGCCACACTGTCTTCACAACTGATGCTGAAACTAACCTGAAGAATTTGTGGAGGAATTCTTGAAAGTTCAGGACCAAGCAAATAATACCAGCACATGAGACAGTAGAGCCACTGAAAGCAACCTGAACCCAGACAGGAGAGCAAGAAAGAGGCACGTCACGTGCCCCTAGCCTGGAAGAGAGACTGGCCAGAGTGCAGAGGCTGAAGGAAGCCACCAAGCCAAGAGGAAGAGACGCCAAAACACTTCTTTATTTGCATTTATTTTTTGGCCGCATTACATGGCTTGTGGGATGTTAGTTTCCCAACGAGGGACTGAATCCAGACGCTCAGCAATGAAAGTTCGGAGAGTCCTAACCACTCAGCTACCAGGGAATGCCTCATTTTTCGTTTTTAAAATGACACTGTCATATGAATTTTAATATTTTATTTATTTATTTGGCTGTGCCCGGACTTAGTTGTGATATGCAGGCTTTTTAGCTGCAGCATGTGGACTGTAGTTGCCTGACCAGGGATCGAACCCACACCCCCTGCACTGGGAGCTTGGAGTTTTAACCATCAGGGAAGTCCTGTGAAGTGAATTTTAGACAAAGACATAATATCATTACTAGTTTTCATCTCTCCCACACTTGTAAGGAAAGGAGTTCTTTCAAAAGTCCCTGCTAGAATCCATGTCACATGTAGACACACACACACACACACACTTAAAAAATTCAAATGCATGCCCCCTTCCACTCCTCCTTGTCCTAGGTGAGGCTTCCAGAATCCCAACACAAGGGCAGCAAATGCATAGGTTGGCCAGAGATGTTACATGGCCTGACAGAGGGACATTTGCAGTAAACTGGGGTTCCTTTCCTGCAGACCCAACATTCCCCTTGGACCAACATTCCCTTGGCCTCCTCTCCTGCTCTGGCTCAGGTCAGTCATCACTGTTTTGAGGTTTCTGTGTGTACGCTTACTTAAAATAGTTCTTCTGCTCCCACTTGCCCTGATTATCTCTGACGAATCTGAAAATAAACTTTTTTTTTTCTAAGTAGTGATTCACTGAAAGAACTGAAAACAGCTTTACCAGATTTTATCATGAGGAGCACCCCTGATACTAAAGTTTTTTCTGAGTTTCAAGAAGCAATAAAGAAACAAGTCCAAGATCAGGAGGGGAGCCTTCACAACTCTGAGGTGATAAAACAGCAAATACACCAGAACTCGTGTTGTGAATGTCACCTTCCATACATGGTCGCCCTGGAAGCCTGCATGTAGCTGTCACACTGCTGTTGCCCAAAACACTCCCAAGAACTGATGTGCACACCAAACAGGCCTCAGAAGGGCTATGAGCTCCTTTGAAAAGTCTGAAGATTTTGCCCAGTTTGAGTGAGTGAGTGAAGTCACTCAGTTGTGTTCGACTCTTTGCGACCCCATGGACTATAGCCCACCAGGCTCCTCCCTCCATGGGATTCTCCAAGCAAGAGTACTGGAGTGGGTTACCATTTCCTTCTCCAGGGGATCTTCCTGACCCAGGGATCGAACCCATGTCTCCTGCATTCCAGGCAGACGCTTTAAGCTCTGAGCCACCAGCGAAGTGTAGTAGGTGGTAAAAGCAATTCCAAATGAAACCCTGTGAACAGGCCCTGAGGAATGGCTGGAAAAAGTGACACAGAAACTCGCCATGGGGCAGGGGAGTGGGTGTGTCAAACATAGACGAGGGTATGATTGCATCCTCCACTGTGAGTTACCTTAAGTCCAGGGGGTGACTATTATACATGTGCTTGTTGAATTCAAGTAGTTTTCCTTTTCCTTCCTATACATTTCTCTTGTCCAAATTTTCTCCAACAAGCATCTTTAAGAATGTAAATATAACAACCTTTGTTTTTTTTTTTTTTTTAAATAATATTTTACTTCCCTCTCCTGTTTTTTTTAAGACTTTGCTCCTGCTGGCCTCCTTTCAGAATCTAAGAATATGATTAGGAGAATAAAATAAGAGAGAAATACTATTAACGCACAACATTACAGCCCTGACAGCCCTATGGAGGTGCCCAAAGCTGAACTCCACCAGGTAGAGAACCCAGAAGAGGTTCTACAGTGCAGAAAATGTACATTACTCACTGTATACTGTACTTGCTCCTTATAAGATAAGGGGGGGGAGGGAGAGAAAGAAGTCATCTTGGTATTATCTCATATCATTGACACTGTGATATCATGATGTACAATGATGCTGAAAATTCAATAGGGACATGATGACTGCCTGATCAAACGCTACACGTTTTATAAAGTGCATCTGAAAAATTCAGTTATATTTTAAACACATCACTTAGGACATTATAAAAGGATGTTGTAATTGTTTTCTTTTGTTTTGCTTTGTTTTGTAATACAAATCTTGCTAGTTGGTGCACTAAGTTTAAATGTCCCACATAACCCAGGAATCCTGCAGAGCCCAAACGTCCTATTTAACTCTTCTGGAAGAAACTGATGTATCCTTCCTAAAACAACATAAAATTGAGTGGTGTAATCTATTTCATGAATCTGAAAGTCTGACATCTACTCAGTGAATGTTTCGTGGTCTTCAGTTTTGAACAATCCCAAATGAATTATTGCGGTTCAGGGTCTGGTGCATCAGGGGTTAGGTGGATGGCCAACAGGCCCCGGGCGTGGTTCTCTCTCCTTTCCTCCTGTTAGCAGTCACTGCTGATGCTCATGGGCTTGCCTCCAGCAGACTTCAAACTTAACACAGTCGTCCATTCTTGGAAACTGGAGAAATAAGCCTACTAGAACTTGTTGTAAATTAAGGATTCATACCATCTGACTGACCTCCTCAAGTTTTCCCTATGCATCATTTTAAATGGTGTTTTGAGGGACTTTGTGACAATTCTGTCAGACCTGGAAGATATTTTCACTTATTTACTTCTTGGTTCTTGGCTGTGTGATTAAATTCTCTCCACTAGATACACGGGTGCTAACTATATCTGCTTTTCTCTATGTGGGTGCAGCTATGAATTATGAAGATGCACAAACCCAGACTTTTTTCATACACACAAGAGCTCAAAATGTGGGCAGGTATTATACCTTCAAAATATGCCTCATATATCCAAAAAGTAACAGTCATTATCTTTTATATGAGTATTATAATTATGTTGCAGTGATTATATGCATTGGGGATGAAAACCAGGCACACAATTCTATAAAATGAAAAGCATTTACCCAAGCAGCATAAATCTTCAACCCCAGGGAAAACTGCAAGACCCTTATGGACATATAAAAGGCACTGTCATCTTTATATTTTTATGAAATTATTTTAACAGGATTTTAACCCACTTTCTCTTTCTCTCTCTCATGCTCTTCCTTTTCAAAATGAGAGAGAAAATTATCAAGCACTGCAAAAATATTTAAAAGGAAAGAATTTAGGATTAGAATTAGTAATTATTGGGGCATTTAGTAGTTATTTCCCACTGTTGAGTATGTTTTGTGAGTTTAAAAGTTAATTCTGACTAAGTATGTGATGCATCTTACAGCATTGTTTGCTCAAAGTGTTTATGTTACGAGAAAATGTATGAATCCTGCATTCTGGAATTAGGTTAAATAAAGAACCAAAAAATATGAATACGATCTGACTTGACCAAAGACATCTGATTTTAGTTTAAGCATTTTTATTCCTATTTGTTTCCTTCTTGATTTAGTTGAAAATAACTTCTCCTGGACTGATAGTCTGTGCAAACAATTACACCTCATGTCAGTTATCAGTGGAAATCACACCTCTTAAGCCGCTTTCTAGCAAATGCAATGAAACAGCTCTCTTCCAATTCAAGACACGCTTGACCACGGCTTAACAGTAGAGACGAAGCATAAAAATCAGGACAAGCATGTCCTTTAACATATGTGGCATCACATGACATTAATCCTAACACATCTCTCAAAAAAAAAAAAAGATGCTGGCAAATCCTCAAATGTGGAGTGCTTCTCTTGCATCTCGGCTCGTCGTTTCTATGTGGAAGATCGCAGTATACTCCATCAGAGGCCCAAGAAGCTGTCCAAGAAAACCCACAGGACGAGAACAGGCCTGTGTCGCCAGCAGCCACCATAATTATCCACCTCCCAGTTTATTATTTACACATGAGCAGCACAGCTGTGGAGCATCATAACTCAAGAGGATGTGTAATAAGTTACCGCACCGCAGCCATCTCCTGCTCTGGCCCTTGACAAAACACCACATGATGACTTTTCCAAAGTCAGGCGAAAACTGCTGAAGCAGAAGGAAGTGCCACTAAACCTGGCTCCCTCCTATTTATCATACAATTTCCTGACTGATGGTTCCACAAACCAGCTGCTAAGTGCTGTGTACTCTGCTGTCAGCAAACTAACGGGCTAAATGGAAGACAGGGAGAATAATGTGCAGAACTGGGGGAATCAATTTTACTGAAGGAATTAAAATTCTACCAGGTGGGGGTGAGTCTGCGGAGCAGTGGGAAGCAGTCAACTGTCCATGCTTTGGGTTGCAAAGATGATTTATTACAGACTCGCGAGCGGTTTGACTATTGGACCAAATGCCTCTTAGACTAAAGGGAGATTTGCCAAGTGCGTATTATCCGAGGCGCAAGTGGAAGAGTCTTTAAACCCCATAAATATGTAATTGGCTTGACGCATGTTTAAATTGAAATGCATAGTAACAATATTTATGCTGGGTATAGTTGTCGGTATTCAATTTCATGCTGGCTGTCATCAGGCTGTGCATTGAGGGTCTCATTAGGAATGAGAGGCATTGATTTTTGGGTCTCCTTACAATAGCCTGGGTTATCATAAAACCTGTAGCCAGAGAAAGACACACAGAGGTTTATCTTCAGTTGTTGCGTCCTTCTCTCAAGAAATAGTTTTAATATCCTCAGGCTATGAGATCTCTTGGATGCCATTTGGGGAGACTGTCTTTTAAGGTTTGAAATTTACATACAAAAATTGTAAATTAAAAAAGAGAGATCAAAGGCAGCTCCATTAGTGCCCTGAAGGAGTAATTCACCAAATGATACTTTAGTGGCCTCAAAGTGCCCAGGAAACAGTATGAGAGGACCCACAAGAGTAAACCGCCCAGGGCATAAATTCTCTTGGCTTATTTAAATCCTGAAGTCATCTGTTCACTGACTTTGGAATTTATTCTAGATGAGAACTAGAAATGATTTTTCTTGTCATTGGGATCAGCCTTGCCGGTAGGAATGTCCAGTCCCCTCCAATTCACTCAATCTCCCGCCATTGGTAGAAATAGTAAAACCCAATGTGGGCAACATCCATGATGCCAAAACCAAGGTAATCATCCAGCATAGCTCAAATGAGAGGTCTCAAGAGGGGAAGAGAGGAACCCTCACCACTCTAACAAGATGACAGAGAGGCACCTGGGCCTCATCTCTGCCTCTTCCCATCTGGGCATCTCCAGTCATCACTTTGGCATCTACAGCCCTGGCATTTCCAGGGCTCAGTGGCCTAAAGGAGACATCACTATGTGGACTGACTCCAACACCCAGACTGACTCCCTGTTCAAACATCCTCATGTTCCTGCCTGTGAACAGGATTATACCATGGACAGAAATATGCCTATGGACCACAGAGCACCAGAAAGGGGCTGATCTGGCCCCTCTGAGGACAGCCCCAGGGTATCTGACCAGGATTATGTCAAGTAATAAGGCAGTCTGTGGTCCTGTTGGTCTGCTATGAGCAGGATCTATGGTGTGGAACCCCAAAGGGACCCCACTGTGGATTTGCTGGGCATCCAGGTGGAATCATCCCATGGAGCATTTCATGGGGAATCAGGAATCTTCTTTCTGGTCTTACATGTATGTGGTGTGGAGCTGGAAGTATCTCCAGAGTCAGGAGTGTAGACCGTCTTGTTTATAAGATCCGCTGTAATGTGGTACAAGTTTTAAGAAACTGTAATTCTGGTATACTCTAGACATCTGAGAGATGCCTTGCAGTAAAAAAAATCTATTACTTTTCACTTTACACCATGGCAGGAACCTTAACTTGTAAAGCATATGTCATCGGAGGCAAACTACTGAGCAGGCAGTTTTTGTAAATAAAGTTTTATTAGAATACAGGTGCTGTTTTGTTCATATAGCACCCATAGTTGCTTTCACACTGCAGTGACTGCCTTGGTGAGCTGAGACAGAGAAACACACAGCCCATAAAACCTAATATATTTTATACCTGGAAGTGTATATATGTCAATCCCAATCTCCCTCCCACCCTCCCCTTCCCCCTCATGTCCATCTTCCATATCTGAGTCTATTCTTGCCTTGGAAATTGGTTTATCTGTACCATTTTTTTAGATTCTACATATGTACCACAATGTATGTTAGTTGTTTTTCTCTTTCTGACTTACTTCACTCTCTATAGGAACTCTAGTTCCTATAAGCACAGGAAGCTCAATTCTGGGCTCTGTGATGACCTAGGGGGATGAGGGGCGGGGCGGGGGGAGGTTCAAGAGGGAGGGGATATATGTATGCATACGACTGATTTACCTCATTGTATAGCAAAAGCACAACATTGTAAAGCAATTGTATTTCAATAAAAATAAATAAATACTTTTTAAAAAATGAATATACTTCCTTCTGGCCCTTACGAGAAACAGTTTGATGAACTTTGTCCCAGTATACCCCAAGAAAGCAGTTCTCAGAAATGTTTACAATTCAGAAAAAACACATGCCAATTTTTTTCTTTATGGATGTGTAGTTTTTGAGAGACAACATATTTCATATGTGTAAAATACTAATATGCCAATTTGTGACTTAAAAATATCTATAGAAGTGTCCATACTAGTAATTACTCAGAAAAGAAAATTTACTCTATGAATTTAGCAAAACCTATCACAAATAAATTCTAAGATAAAAATGATGATGGATTAAATTAACTATAAATCTAGCAAATAATGGCAATAATCACTTAACATTTGCAAATTTAAGTTTTCTTATGCGTTAACTAAAATATACACAAAGTTAACATAGAAAGCTGATTTAAAAAACTATGTTATTTATAAAACCCAAACAATTTTAACCTTCTGGCAACCACCCAACATTTCTGACATTCCTGACTCCTTCTGTTTTTTTGGGTTTTTTTTTTGGCCTCAAGGCAGTGCTTTCGGATCTTAGTTCCCTGACAAGGGATCTAACCTGTGCCCCCTGCAGTGGGTCTTAACCACTGGCCCAACAGGGAAGTCCCTGATTCCTCTTGTATGAATATCCATGGGCATTCCCCACTACACAGACAGCACTCTTTCTATTATTTCTTCTGTGGCAGCATGGAGATATATTAAATTGATCTAATATTCTAAATAGATCTAAGTGCTACCCAGCACTGTACTCTAGTCATACCAAAACCCATCCAGGCCATACTCCTTTACAAGCATAACTATGTGTTTCTACAAGAAAATGATTAATAGCCCTCTGCAAGTAAATTAACAAGAAATCTGTCTTTACCACCTCAATTGTATCCTGGGTAGTGAACAAAAAATTGATCTCTCCCCTTCCTGGTCCCTTTTAACTTCTTTTACCCAACTAATCTTCGCAAGTTTTCCCACGAAAAATCATGTCCATTGTATTACCAATGGCAGCAACAGGCCACGTCTGCCCACTGGCTGGCCAATGAAATCTTCCACCTAGAGTCTCTGGAATGCACCTTGCCTATGATCCCATATGTATCCATCATATTTTTGTTGTTTCTAGCTCTCCTGCCAAGATAAAAGAAAAAAATAAAGAGAGGGAAAGGAAGCAAAGAGAAATAAGAGAAGGTTTACAGCCATATACCTAACCTGCAAAACTATCCAAGGGAAATTACATGAAAACATATAAAAAGTCACTATATTTAAGTGATAACTCCATTAACTTGAACTATGGCATCCGGTCCCATCACTCCATGGGAAATAGATGGGGAAACAGTGTCAGACTTTATTTTTTGGAGCTCCAAAATCACTGCAGATGGTGATTGCAGCCATGAAATTAAAAGATGCTTACTCCTTGGAAGAAAAGCTATGACCAACCTAGATAGCATATTCAAAAGCAGAGACATTACTTTGCTGACTAAGGTCCGTCTAGTCAAGGCTATGGTTTTTCCAGTAGTCATGTATGGATGTGAGAGTTGGACTGTGAAGAAGGCTGAGCACAGAAGAACTGATGCTTTTGCACTGTGGTGTTGGAGAAGACTCTTGAGAGTCCCTTGGACTGCAAGGAGATTCAACCAGTCCATTCTGAAAGAGATCAGCCCTGGAGTTTCTTTGGAAGGAATGATGCTAAAGCTGAAACTCCAGTACTTTGGCCACCTCATGTGAAGAGTTGACTCATTGGAAAAGACTCTGATGCTGGGAGGGATTGGGGGCAGGAGGAGAAGGGGACGACAGAGGATGAGATGGCTGGATGGCATCACGGACTCAATGGACATGAGTCTGAGTGAACTTCAGGAGTTGGTGATGGACAGAGGCCTGGCGTGCTGCAATTCATGGGGTCGCAAAGAGTCGGACACAACTGAGCGACTGAACTAACCAACTAATGCTAATGGTATATTTTCTTATGAAAGCATGGACATTAAAAGATGGAAATTGGTTACCAATGATATATTCTTATCTCAACGACCAGTTTTTTTAAGTTGCTTCACCTGTGTCCTACTCTTTGTGACCCTACAGACTGCAGCCCACCAGGCTCCTCTGTTCATGGGATTCTCCAGGCAAGAATATTGGAGCAGGCTGCCATGCCCTCCTCCAGGGGATCTTCCTGACCCAGGGATCAAACTTGCATCTCTTATGTCTCCTGCATTGGCAGGAGGGTTCTTTACCACTAGCACCACCTGCACAGCACAATTTAAAAGCCAAATTCATAGTTTGGAAAATGTACATTGGGACTCATAATGCTGATGAAGTGAAGGCAAAGGATGAAATGTTTCCAGGAAAGCATTTGGTATCTCAGCTCTAACTAACTACAGAAGCCTTAGAGACATACTGAATTCAGAAGTCACCTGGCTTAGTGAGTAAACCAACAATTAACAACAATGATGAGGTCTAAAAGTTGTGTCCTAAGCAAAATAAATCAACTGACAAAAGTGCTTGGGCAGACTTCCCTAGTGGTCCAGTGGCTAAACCTCTGGGCTCCCAACACAGGGGGCCCTTGTTCGATCCCTGGTCAGGGAACTATATCCCATATGCTGTAAGACCCAGCACAGTCAAATAAATAAATAAATAAATATAAAACAAGAGCCCCCAAACATTTTTTTAAACATTGTAAAATTAGAAGAAGTAGGTTGAGAAAGGTAAAAGCAAAAGAATACAATGCTTTACATTTCATAATACCCATGTCTGTTTCTTCATGGGATCTTCTTGACAACCCTAAAATCATCATTTCCAAGGCTTTATTATTATTCCTCCTAAGTACTGTTTCTCCTTATTTCCTATTACCACACAATCCTGAGGGGTAAGAAGGGAAAATTTTCATGATCTGCTCAGAAAAGCTAAATGATCAACCCCAATGTCGCAGAAACCAGGGCCAAGTTCGTGTTTTTTCTACTCCACCACCAGAGGTGGCGCTCCCAATATGATGGTCCTAAACACCTTCAAGGAGCCCATCTCAGTCTCCATCCTGTTCAGAAGCAGAAACCAGGAAGAGCTCTCAGGCACATAAGCTCAGGTCTTCTGCATGGTATTAATAACTGCCTGGGCTGAGGCTCAGAGGCTCTGCAGAGTTCCACAGCACAGAATGATGCTGCTACTCAGAGAGGGCCACCCATCCAAGTCAATGTTGGGAAATAATTTCTTTGGGTTGGCCAAAGAAGTTCATTTGGGTTTTTCTGTACCATCTTATGGAAAAATCTGAACAAAATTTTTGGCTAACTCAGTATTTTGAAGGCACTGGAAAACCTACAAAGACCTTCAGGATGTGCTGCTGTGCTGTGCTTAGCCTCTCAAGTTGTGTCTGACTCTTCGTGATCCCATGGTCTGTAGCCCGCCAGGCTCCTCTGTCCATGGGGATTCTCCAGGCAAAAATACTAGAGTGGGTTACCAGGCCCTCCTCCAGGGGATCTTCCTGCCCCAGGGATCGAACCCAAGCCTCCCGCATTGCAAGCGGATTCTTTACTGTCTGAGCCACCAGGGAAGCCTGTGCTAGTTGGACTGGAGGCCAGCAGTGGACCAGGCCCGTACAGCACTGGAGGACTCTTTCAACTACCTGGTGGGCCACAATAACAGGCTAAACTAGGGCCCTGAAAGGCCCTGCCATCTCTTCAGAATCCTGCCTGTGCGAGTTCCAGGTCCCCCTGACCTCCCCATGTTCAGAGCCTACTCCAGGCAAAGGCCTACATGCCCTGAGTTAAATCATCTCTCTGAAGTTCGTCTTCATCTTCTAGCCCCACAAGTCTGCCTGCCTCCTGCTGGGCCAGGAGTCACTTCATGTAGACAAGCAATGTCCCCACACCATCCCATCCCATCACCCCACTAAGATGGGGCAGATAACGGTGGGCACTCAGAGAAAAACACCCTACGCTGGGTCTTGGAAAACCAAGACACTGAATGTCCTTTCCCACCAAGGAAATGTGGATGCTCCAGGCAATTTAGGAGACTTGAGTAGCCTGCTAACACCCATATGGAAAAAGCTCTTTGACACAAAAGGTTAGAGGTCTAAAGTTTAAAAGCTCATGACAGAAATGACAGGGGCCCCTTTGCCCCCACTCCCCCTTTTTTTGTCAATAACATCAAAGGCCCTGGCCTGTTCTTAATGCTATTATTGTTACGCCTTTGGAATCCATTGAAATTCCAGCACGTTGATTGCACACTGGGAGCCCTGAAAGGCTCCACTTTCCTGCCCCTTAAACCCTGAATTCTCACTGCCATGAAGCACCAGGAAGCAGGAACACACAAAGCTTTTAAGCAGAGAGTTTATTTAAGTGCTTCTTTCACCATGATTGTAAAATAACAAAGCACATGAAGTGAAATGATTCCCTTGTAGGAATGCAAGGAAATCAGAGAAAAGGGAGAGGCTCCCCTATTTCTAAGGGGAAAGAAAAATTCTCCTTCACATGTCATAGTTCATGAGAATGCAAGTACCAAAATATTCCTGATTTTTCTCGTAACTCTCTTTTCCCTGAAATTTTACATTAGCCACTGGGCATACACTGGACACACGACCTCAAAGACATTGGCTCTATGCGCATAGATCAGATGGCATTATTTGAGGGAATCACCTTCTGCTGAAGGATGGTGCTCAAAGGTCCAGCTATGGCATTTGCCTCTATGGCATGCTCACTATTAATGATTAGATGGCCACAATTTGGAAGTTCTCAATGCCTGAGTCTTTCTCTGATCCACAAATAAAGTTGAGTTTCTAGAATCATTACACTGATAGCATGGATCAAGAAAGGAGAAAAGTCAAGTTCATCTCAGTGTCATACCTGAACTCTCTGTCCACGTTTATTGGAATGGGAGGCCCATTTAGCTGTGCCACCTGTGAGTTCCTCAATGATCATGACCATGTGACTTACCTGACCACCTCCGTCCTTCCCCATCCACTCACAGTCGCTGAGATGCACTCGTGACCCCACATACCCACGCATTCCTGGGTATGTGATAAAAAGCCCAGAGCTGCTTTTTATCCACACATGTCCATGACCACCCCCACCTCCACTCCCCAAAGGTCACACTTGTTACTTCCTTTCCTGTTGGCTGTCCTTCCTATTTGAAACCACATTTTATAGATTTACCTAGAAACAAATGACTATAATCATAACAGATTTTTTTTCACACATACAATAAAGCCAACAAGAGTCAGACCTATTTACTCCACAAAGCTGTCCAAGAGATCAAGTGACAAAGATGAAGGTTGTTCATAAAATCTAAAGTCCTCACGTGTAAGGGTTATTGTTATTTCTAAGTCCTCCTTCAACCCAGATGTCCAAGTGAACAGTGATAGTCAGCATCTTCATTTGAGCATCTTCAGCTTTGACTTGATCTGATTGCTCAGTCCATGTTCCTCCCTTGCACTCAAGCCTTCACTGATCATGATGCATGTGAGGTTCTTCATCCCTTGTCTTTAAGGAAGTTTTGTGGCAAACACCCAACTCTGTTCCCCAAATTCCAGATCAGCCCTATGTAATGAGCCCTTACGTATAAGCCATACATAATAATCAATAATTAGGGGAGGGGAAAAAAAAGACAGCCAAAGATATAGGCAAATAATAAATAGCTCTCATTTTTTGAGCATTCACTCTGTGTTCAGGGTTATCCTTGGGATTTCCTGATGGCTTAGATGGTAAAGAATCCGCCTGCAATGTAGAAGACCTAGATTTGATCCCTGGGTTAGGAAAATCCCCTGGAGAAGGGAATGGCAATCCACTCCAGTATTCTTGCCTGGAGAACTCCATGGACAGAGGAGCCTGGCAGGCTTCGTGGCCATGGGGTCATGAAGAGTCGGCACTTTTAGCGTTAAGCAACTAACACTTTTCAGGGTTACCCTAACTGCTGCTCAGTTTTTATTTCTACTACAAGACAACTCAGTGAAGCAGGTATAACTACCCCTACTTCACAATGATGAAACAGGCATCAGAGATGGGAAATGAAAGGCACTGGTTAAAACAAAAAAAGACAACAGGCCCAACATGGAGTCACCTATGCTAAGCCCCATGTCACCAAACCCAGCAAACTGAGACTTAATGATAGTTTTGGCTCCCCTTAGAAATGGAATCTTAAACCAGTCAATCAGAAATCACCTGGTAGGCTCAAGAGAGGCAATCCCATCTCCTTAAGGAGAGTAACCTTGCCGCAACCAACCCACTTTCTGCTAGTATATCTCTCTTGTCCCAGCTCCCCTCTACCTATGAAAGTCTTTGACTTTGTATAGCTCCTCTGAGCCCCTCTCTATTTGCTAGACAGGAAAGCTGCCTGGTTCATAAATAGATGAATAAAGCCAGTAAGATCTTTAAAATTTACTCAGTTGAATATTGCTTTTTGAATAGCACTCAGGTAGGAACTGACGAGGCTGGGCCTCCGTCAGGTCCGGTCTGACTGCAGAGCCCTGGAAGCTTCTGATCACGAGGCCCAGGCCTCCACTCAGAAGGCCTCATGATGGCTTCAGTGCTCTGCTGTCACCCTCTTGAAATTCTTCATCATTTTTGAGCAAGGGCCCCGAATATTCTTTTTGCACTGAGCCCCACAAATGCCATAGCCGGTTCAGAGTAGAGCTACTCTCCTCCTAGGGACTCCCCTTGCTTCAGGTGTCCCCATAACAAAACCCATAGGCGGCCGAAGGGCATCATTTATACACCCACCTTCACCCCAGGTCCTGAGGTAGGAACAAGGTGAGCCTTCCTCCTGGGGTCCCCATCTCAGGTACATATCCTCAGGGGGACCATCATTCCAGCATCTCAGACACTTCTCCCAGATACTAGGGACCCGGCCCTCATGGAGCAGGTCCCAGCTTGTGTGGCAGGGTGAACCCAGCTGGATCCCCTATGACATCCTCTCACTAGCCTTCCCGAGGCTAGCAAAGTTGCCCTGCCAGCCGCCAGCCATCCCGAGGGCTAATTGGCTTGTTTTCATCATGACTGAATGAAGCAGAAGTTCCCTCTACACATAAATAAATCACAATTACTAACTGCTAGACTGGAGCGGCTCTCTCCTCCCCTGTGGCCTTGGCAGAGGAATTCCCAGGCCCGCCGGGCGAGCACAAAAGCCCCAGACTGGCCGGGCGATATCCGCTGGCTGGGCTCCGTTTATTATTTAAACAGTAACTTAACGACTCTTCCCGGAGGTGAACGAGGCCAAACTGTTTTCCTTCCCGTCACAAAGCAGAGATGCAGGGCTTATTTGAATGTCTTCAGCGTTTACTTTAGTTCCCTTGGTTAAATACCTTCCTCCGCAGAGTCAAACAAACAGTTCACTTCATTAGAAAGGCAAACAATTTAGCAAGAGAATACCAGCACTTGAGGGGGACCCGCTTTGAGCCCAAAAACCCCTCTGCCCTGGGAAGGGGGCCCAGGAGGGTCGAGGCAGCGCGTGGAGCTCACTTCAAAAGCCTTTTCACAAATACTTCACACATTCACTGGTAATTAACAGATAACCCCAAAGAGATTATCTGCCCAGAGGCTGAGGGCCCTCAGAGGATTATCCACAGAGAGAAAGCAGAGCCTGGAGGGCACACCCTTTTTTCTCGAAGTACAAGTGGATCAAGTCTTCTGGGAAAACACCCAAGCAGGCAGCTACCTACCCCACCCCCTCAACCCCCGTTTAAAATAACAAAGCCACAGTGCATGGAAATAATATTCATTGGAGCCACAGATGCAAAGTTGGGCCTGGGGAAAAACCAGGGCCAGGGCAGCCAGGATGGCATGGATAGAATGTGCAGGGAAAGACCAGGACAAGAAAGCAAGGACCATGAGGAGTGTGTTCCCAAGATTCCAGCTCAGAAGTGGGGGTCACATTTTCCAGGCAAAAACTTGGTGTAAACTGGCGGACAGGTTGTGAGCGGGTTAAGCTGGTGCTTTCTCTGGTAGTTATGAGAGCCCAGCATAGGGCAGGTTGGCAGCCCACTGGCCCACTGAAGCCTGGAGCACCTGTGGATGGCTGTGACCACTCCAGCCACACACTGCAGGCCTGCAGTGGGAACCCCTGGCTGGGGAACCCCTTGGCAGGTGGAGACAGAACCCCACGGCCTGTCACCAGCTTCTTCCAGTACAGTGCATCTCAGGCCTTTATGTCACATCCATCCATCCAGGGCACAGGAAACCATCTGGGGTTCATATTAGATAATTAAGGAGTCTGGGATTGACGTGTACACACTGCTATATTTAAAATGGATAACCAACAAGGACCTACTGTATAGTCCAGGGAACTCTGCTCAATACTGTGCAACAACCTAAAAAGGAAAAGAATTTAAGCAAGAATAGATACGTGTATATGTATAACTGAATCACTTTGCTGTATACCTGAAACAAACACAACGTCGTTAATCAACTATATTCCAATATAAAATAAAAAGGTAAAAAAATAAATAAAAACTAGAAAGGATCCACTCTCCTTTTTCTTTAAGAACACACATACCCGCTGCCACCGCAGGTACACATACATCACAACAGGAGACAGTAGTGGCAAACAAAACTGGGGCTGGGCGGGCAGCCCTATTAGACTTGAATTTGGGGTTTCACCTACGTTGTGCTTGTACTGAACAGGGTCAGAGTAAGCAATTCCAGTACTCATGGTTCTTAAGAAGTTGGTAAACCTCAAATGCCAACTGCAATAAATCATACAAGTCTCTATTAAAACTATAAATCACTCATGAAATTTAATACTGTCATGAAGAGTAATTAAGTGCTAATGTAATAAATCTACAAAAGAAAAAACAACACACACAACAATGAGGAATCTAAAGAGCAGAAGAATGCTTAGGTCTTAGAGCTTTGAGACAAATCTTTGTGCCCCCTCTCCCCGAAAAGGAAGTCTGCCTACTGCTCCTCAGGGATGGGGGAATCATTTAAGGGCCACCCACTCAAATAAACTCAGGATTGAGAGCCTAGAACATAATGCCCTTCTTCAAAACAGAAAAACCACACCAAAAATCTGCCCTGGTTCTGTGCTATCTTGCTGAGGAAAACAGAAAGGAACCAAAGGAAAGGCAAAGAGGAGTGATTCTGTCCAAGATGCATCTTGAGTTAAAGTGAAGTTATACAAGAGAGTCTCAGCTGTTCCTATGACCTTACTACCTCACTTGTACTGTCCAAATAATGGTTTTGTTGATAAATGATTTGTTCTCAGCTCTTCAACTACTCTGAGTCTTTTCATTTGACTAGGATAACTATGGAGAAGGCAATGGCAACCCACTCCAGTACTCTTGCCTGGGAAATCCCATTGATGGAGGAGCCTGGTAGGCTGCAGTCCATGGGGTCGCTAAGAGTCGGACACGACTGAGTGACTTCACTTTCACTTTTCACTTTCATGCATTAGAGAAGGAAATGGCAACCCACTCCAGTGTTCTTGCCTGGAGAATCCCAGGGACGGGGGAGCCTGATGGGCTGCCATTTATGGGGTCACACAGAGTCAGACACGACTGAAGCAACTTAGCAGCAGCAGCAGAATAACTATAACCAGGAATTCTTTCTTGGGCTGCTTCAGCCATAGGCGGAATCACTCAGGGCTCAATCAACGGCTGATAAATACAGTAAGTCCCCTACATGCGAACCTTAAAGTTGCGAACTTTCAAAGATACAAACATACCCTTGCATGTCCAATCACATAAGTTAGTTCACGTGTCTGGCATACACTGTTCTGTGCCTGCATCCTCTACAAGTGGTTGTGTGTAGTTTACTGTACAGGACTGTAAAGAGTACAGTAGTACAGTGTCTTTATTTCAAGCCCAGGATGACCGGCAGCAAGCATAAAAGCAGTGATGATGTAGCTGGTATCTTCTATTACTGACAATCCTTCAGCTCCACCATCTCCCATCTCCTCTCTCTCCTCCAGTCAGTAACTCTTCTTGCCTGTTAATTCAATTCCATTCCCTGTATGCCAGCTGTTGTACTGTACTACTGTACTTTTCAAGGTAAAGTACTGTAAGATTTAAAATGTTCGCTTTTGTTTGCTTTTGATGTATTATTTGTATGAAAAGTATTATAAACCTACAGCTAATGGTACCTAGGCTAACTTTCTTGGACTTAACAAACAAATTGGACTTAAGAACGTGCTCTCGTAATGGAACTCATTTGCATGGAGGGGACTTGCCGTATGCACATGAATAAGTTAAGATGGATTTACATACAAACCTAACAAGCATTGCCAAGTCCCAGGCACCACATGGGCCACGGAAACACAAGGAGCCTAAAAGTAGGCGGTCCTGCTCAGTAGGAGCTGGGGGACCCACTGGTCACAAAGCCATGAACAAGAATGTCAGCTCAAAGAATCCCAGTGAAAAGATGGTGTTCAGGTGAGCAGTGAGTAGGGGAAGCAGGTATGGAGGGAAGAGGGTCAAAGAAACTCCCTCTTTTTGAGGAAAAATCTTGTTCAGAAAACATGAGTGGGAGCAAGGTGAGTGAACCCACAGAGAGTGTGTGTGAAGCAGCCAGGTGTGTGGGCGGGCCAGAAGGGCCCAGGAATGGTTTAGAGCAGTGGTCCCCAAAATTTTCGGCATCAGGGACCGGTTTCGTGGAAGACAATTTTTCAGTGGACTGGGAAGGGGGGTGGTGGTAATTCAAACACATTACATTTATTGCATACTTTATTTCTATTATTATTACATCAGCTCTACCTCAGATCATCAGGCATTAGACCCAGAGGCTGGGGACCCCTGCTTTAGAGCACTGGTCTTCAAACTGCAATGTGCCTCCCATCACTCTTTAATAGGCAAATTGCTGGGTCCACCCTCAAGAGTCTCTGATTCAGTAGGCCTGGGGAGGGGAGTAAGGATTTGCCTTTCTAACAAGTTCCCAGGTGATGCTGAAGCTACTGATCTGGGGGACTGCACTCAGAACCTCTGGTCTAGAGGTGAGTGGAAGAAAAGGAGGCCAGGCCATAGAGGCCCTTGCATGCTGGCCAATGGGCCCCAAGAGCAGACACAAGAGACTTGAAATGATCAGACGTGCATTTTGCAAATATTACCTTGGTGGAAAGTGGAGAATGGATTGAAAATGAAAGTGAAAGTCGCTGTCATGTCTGACTCTTTGTGACCCCATGGACTAGTCCATGGGATTATCCAGGCCAGAATACTAGAGTGGGTAGCCTTTCCTTTCTCCAGGGGATCTTCCCAACTCAGGGACCGAACCCAGATCTCCTGTGTTGCAGGCTGATTCTTTACCAGCTGAGCCACAAGGGAAGCCCAAGAATACTGGAGTGGGTAGCCTATCCCTTCTCCAGCGGATCTTCCCGACCCAGGAATCGAACCAGGGTCTTGTGAATTGCAACGAATTCTTTACCAACTGAGCTATCAGGAGAATGGATTGGAATGGATGAAACTCAGTTGGAAGCAAGAGATATAAAGGCCCCTAAACTGAGGCAGAGCAGTGGGAAGATGAATGGTTGGAGGAGAGCCTGGGGTGAAGAAGGATGAAAGGACACATGGGTGATAGGAGAAAGGGCTGTCTCCTAGGGTCCTTTTGACAGTGGTGGGAACACAGGAAAGGCAGGCAGAGGCTGAGGAAAAACCAGTGGGCAGGGACAGATTCAGGCTGGGATGAATGGGGTTTGAGGTTGTGGAGGGAGGTGGTTCCAGGTCTGGGAGGAATCCCAGAGCCCAGTCTGCCCTGCAGTAGGAGATGCAATTGCAGGGGCAGTAAATGCCATCAGAGGGAATGAAATCAGACAGGAGGCAGGTACCGAACAGGATCAGTAGGACATGTGGAGTGAGACCAACCAACCGTTAAGGGATGAGCAGAGGAAGTGGACAAAGCTAAGCCGTGAGGGGAAAACGCCAGAGCCTCCCGGGAGCCAGCCGTGAATGGTGTGGAGAAGCCACAGGGAAGAGGTGGCACCTCTCTGGGAGTGGCAGGTGGTGCAGGCTGGAGAGCTGGGGAGGTGAAGAGTGTGACATGCCCCCAGAAGAGTGACTGCCAGGGCAGCAGCTAGAGAAGGCGAGGGTCAGAGAGGAGTTTGGGGTGGCAGTTTCACTTTGATTATAGAAGGGAAGCACCTGAACACGCTCTGTAGGCAGAGAGGAATGGCAGTTGTCATAGCCGGGCTGGAAGACAGAAGTGAGAGGACAGCGCTGGCGGAACTCAGCTTTCCTAGGACTCAGAACAGGAAGCAGCGCCACTCAAGGAAGACAGAGAATAGGAAGGGACTTTAAAGACTCTTTAAAAGAGCATCAAGTAAAAAATTTTAAAAAAGGATCTATTCCATCCCAGGCTCACATCAGACCCTGTGAGAAACATCAGAACCTGTGGCAATGCGTAATCAGAGATGGCTCTTTTATTTGGCAATGCAGGAGACAAAGGTTCAATCCCTGGGTTGGGAAGATCCCCTGGAGGAGGGCATGACAACCCACTCCAGTATTCTTGCCTGGAGAATCCCATGGACAGAGAAGCCTGATGGGCTACAGTCTCATAGAATCGCAAAGAGTCAGACATGACTGAGCAACTCACACACGTGTACACAGAGGTGATTTACAATGTTGTGCTAGTTTCAGATGTATAGCAAAGTGATTCCGTTATACATATACATGTATTCATTCTCTACAGATTATTACAGGATATTGAGAGAGATGGCTCTTTTAAAACTGAGGTTGCAATTTAACAAAAGAGGCGGGGCAAGGCCATTCTTTCTAGGAATTTCTGTTAGGAGGATGCATTCAGAAGGCTCAGACCCCTGGCTTCCTTCCTACTGGCAAGCAGAATTGCTGTGACCAGCCAGGAGTTCGTGTGCCAGGAGTCCCACAGATGGCCGACTGTACCTCCTTTCACCCCTGAAATGCTCATTATGGGGCCACATTCCTTTCTATCTAAAGAGAAGGAATGAAGCAATTCCAAGTGCCAGGTCAGAGCAGCAGAGAGCAAACAGGATGAAAAGGAGAAATCTACAAGCAAAATCAACCACGGAACTAGATTCCAACTAGGAAGAAGAATGGAGTATACCAGGTGCCCACAAACAGTAAGCTGTCTCAAAAGATGGTCACCTGACAGTTTGGTGTGAATCCAGAGTCCTTGGGTTCAAGATTGTACTGGGGGAGGGGACAGAGGCAGGTGGAGGGGGACTGCAGGTTGAGGCCGAGGCCAGGCTGAGCCAGTTTTATGAGGTGGCAGCAGCTGCGGCTGCAGTGAAACCAGAAGGGACGTTTAATAAAAGCTGTGGTCAATTTCAGCCCCTTCATGGCCCTGGATTCACTCTCTCTATTTACAGTCCCAGACACGCTGGGGAAAATCAGAGAGGCCAGGAAAAGGAGCAGGAAGAAAGACAGAGACAGAAAGGGTTAACAGGCAACAGCTTTCTAAGGGTAAAAAACAGTTCAGAAACAGGGGAATTCACTGGCGCTTCCCGCTGCTTTTATTGCTTTCGCTCAACAGCTGGAGAAAATGTTTGATCAAAATATTTGTATTATTGTGTTTAAGTGAAATGACATATGACAGCTCATTATCCCAAACTCAGAATTCCCACAGCATCTGTCACAGGCACCCTGTTAGAGACAGTCACTCCCCCTGGAAGACAGAGAGGCATGGAGGGAAGATGCAAGAGTTAGAGCAGCAGGCATCAGACCCCAGACAGCCCCAGCTCCACAGGCCCTCACCCAGGCTCCGATCAGACAGGAGAGGATGCTGAAGGGGGAAGCAGGGAGGCCCACGCCACGCCCCTCCCCCGGGCATCAGCAGCTCTCCTCTTCCCCCACAGCCAGGAGCATGAAGCTCATCTCACCCAGGGCTTCCACAGCCGAGGAAGTGGTCAGGATCTCTCCCCTCCTAGACATTATTTGGTGAAACAGTTTGACAAACTATGTATTGACCTAAATGTGTATGTATATCTGAGTCCCTTCTCTGTTCACCTAAAACTACCACAACATTGTTAACTGGCTATACCCTCATACAAAATTAGAAGTTTAAAGTTTAAATAAATTTTAACCCAATATCCCTCCCAAGCCTCCAGGCAGGTTGGAAAGAGAAAAAAAAAAAATAACTTCTTAAAAATTATAATGTCATTTTCTCCATCCTGAAGTGAGTAATGACATGGTTGCACAGAACTTGTCTTTGTGACCCTAAGTTCCTTTCCATGACACCTTTTTTATATAAATATCTGTTTATTGGCTGTGTTGGGCCTCCGTCACCACACATGGGCTTTCTCTAGTTGCAGTGAGCAGGTGCTACACTTGGTTGCAGCGCTCTGGCTTCTCATTGCGGTGGCTTCTCTTGTTGCTAAGCATGGGCTGTAGGGCACACAAGCTTCCGTAGTTGCAGTAGGTGAGCTCAATAGTTACGGCGCACCCCCAGGCTTAGCTGCTCCAAGGCATGTGGGATATTCCTGGACCAGGGATCAAACCAGTGTGCCTTGCATTGCTAGGTGGATTCTTAGCCACTGGACCACCGTGGAAGCCCCTCCATGACATCTTTGACATTGTTTCCTCAACTCTGTTCCTGCTGTGTCCTTCCATGATATACCAGTGAAGCCCTACAGAACAGCTGTTCAATGTTGTTGCTGCTAGACAAACAACGGAAGCAAATCATCTGACCATGCTCACAGCACATTTCTAAGAACTTTATTTGCCTTATTCAGTTCCCACAACGATCCCATGAGGTACAAAATATTACATCTCAGATAAGAAGGTTCCTGCTCAGAGACCCTCAGCACTAGGTCTCCTGTCTCAGCTGACAGGTGAAGGAGTTAGGATCCACACCTAAAACTTCAGAGTTCTAAGGCATATCTGTCCTCCACTATATCCTGATGCTGCTTCCCACTGAGAAATGAAGTATGCTGAGTCCCCATCAGATAGCTAGAGGAAAGGCAGGTTTCACTTCAGCACACACTTAACTAACCCCAATTCAAAGGCAAAAAGAGTTCACTGCATTGACAGATGACCAGATAAAGAAGATGTGGTATAAATATACAATGGAATACTACTCAGCCATCAAAAAGAATAAAATAATGCCATTTGCAGCAACATGGATGGCTCTAGAGATGATCACACTAAGGCAGACAAAGAATGACAAATATTATATCACTTATATGCAGAATTAAAAAATAATACAAATGAACTCTTTACAAAAAAGAAATAGACTCACAGACATAGAAAACAAACTTATAGTTACCAAAGGGAAAAGGCGGGGGGGGGGGGAGAGATAAATTGGGAATTTGAGATTAATAGATGCACACTACTATATATAAAATATCAACAGATAAATAAGAGCCTATTTATAGCACAAGGGTATTCTATATCTTATAATAACATATTATGGAAAAGATTGTAAAAAAGAATATATATATACATAAATATATAAATATAACTGAATCACTTTGTTGTATACTTGAATCATTGTAAATCAATTATACTTCAATAAAAAAGAAGGAATAAAGAGTTCACTCCCTGCCCCCCACCCTCTGACTGTCTCTACAATGTACTAAAGAGAGACCCATAATAATGAAAAAAAGAAGCATTGAGTGTCAGTCCCATTTCAGCCTCATTCACCTGCTGATTCAGGACCATTGGAGACCTCCCTCAGGAGATTTCTGAACCCCAGTTTCCTCACCTGCAGAATCTGGAGGTGATCCATTTGTTGCTACTTCCTGGTGTACCAACCAATGCAACCTATGACATCCCTGAGGATGTCCCCTGGAAAAAGACTGTACAGGTGATCCCACTTCTTTGAATATCCATTTTATCAGGTCTAAAACCTACTGTATCCACTCACAGGTCATTTCAGGAATACAAACCCAGCTGAGGGAATGCATGCAAAAAATGGCCTGCAATCTGGCAAGTGTTATGTCCATTTAGGGTCTCTTTCATCCTGCCATTTTTAATTATTGTCATGACTTGCTTTTAAGCAGTGCTTTTTACTGAAAAAAGTTTAAAATATCCCTAATTTCCTAATGAGTCCAATTGCTGAGCTACCCTTAAAAAACCCAAAATTAACACTACATTTAAGGTGAGGCCAATACAGGATTCTCTTTATCCTGAGTGGCTCCAGAGAGAATGGATGGCAAAGGTCACAGCCCATTTCCTAGTCAAGTCTCTTCACATATTGTGGTTCTAGGACTCCAAAGGCTGGGTGGACAGAAGGGGTGACAGCTGTGTGTGGTCCTGGGGCTCTAATGGTGGGACATCTGTGAATATGATCTCAGCAGCCCTCCCTCTGGGGACTGGAGCCCCTCACACACCCCCACCCTCATCAAAAGCGTGACCTGCAGAGGCCGGGGAAGGTCTTCCCCCGAAGACTTCAGCCTTCACTGATGTCCATGTTGCCCACACAGGGAATCGCTGGGACGCCATTTTTAGAGAAACCAGAAGCTGTGTCAACACCAACTTCATAGTTACTGAGCTTAGAGCCAAAAATATAAGGAAATACAAATGCAAGCCAAGATTTCACCCTCTGACCATGATGTTAACCTTGAATGATCACTTCTTTTCAATTCAACACCATCTCCTATGTTGTATTTATGACAGAAAATCCATCCTCCAACCAATCAATGACTCATTCAATCCATACATACAACTGAGCCCACTGAACAGTTTTTTTTAAGTTACTATAGTAACACTATTTGTTATGAATTACTCTTGTTTTCCCCTGTAACTTCACTTTTCTACAATATATAATATTGTACAAATTAAAACAAAACACACTTTCCAAACACAGCCTGATATAAGTGAGCACACACTAGACTACATTCTCTCTACAACCATGATACTCACTTTACTGCAAATCAAAAATCAGTTAATACCAAGGGACCCCCTAAGTGGGAAGGAATTCTAAAAGAGTGTATATGTATACATATATGTGTATACATATAACTGATTCACTTTGCTGTACAAGAGAAACTAATACAACATTCTAAAGCAAATGTATTCCAATAAAAATTAATTTTAAAATAATAAAGTAAATTAAATGAAAGAATCCACCCCCCAAATGTTTTCTCAAGAAACTAAGAGCAGTGCTCTGGGAGCTGTCCAGAGTGTAGCCAAATACAAACAAAGGTCCTTGATGACTGTGAAAATCCAGCAACTTGTACCCACCTTGTATCCTGCAGAATAAGGATGTAATAAGTTGCCCAGTACTGGGGAGCTGAATCGGGCCCCACAAAAAGATCTGAAGCTCTAACTGCTAGAATGTGTGAATGTGATCTTATGGGGAAAAGTCTTTTGAAAGTAATCAAGTTAGATGAGATAATTAAGCTGGCCCCTAAATCAATATGACCCAGTGTCCTTCTAGGAGGAGGGAATGTGGATGAAGACCCACAGGATGAAGGCCAGGGGAGACAGGCAAAGACTGCAGTGATGTAAAAACACCTGGGGCCACCAGAAGCTGGAAAAGGTAAGGAAGGAGCATCCTCTCTAGAGGTTTCAGAGGGAGCAAGGCCCTGCCAACACCTTGCTTTTGGGCTTCTAGCCTCCAGGGCTATGAGAAAACACATTTCGGTAATTTCAAGCCACTCAGTCTGGGGCACTCTGTTGTGGGAGCCCTAGGAAATGTCACAACCTCATTCTAAGGAATGCAAGGGTATACCAGCAACTCTTAGAGAGAAGTCCACATTCTGTTCTCTTGCTGGGCGAGAGCAATAGTGAATATTTACCAGTAACAAAGAACATGAACATTCTAAGAAGAGAAAAGCATATGGCAGGAGACCTCAGTCATTTTCTTTGACTGGAGAGTATCTATTCTTTCTCCAGAAAGAACTGGTTTCCTTTGGTGAATTATTCCTCTCTTGTATTAAGGCTTCGTGTGCATGCATGCATGTGTGCTAGATCCCTTCAGTTGTGACTGACTCTTTGTGACCCCGTGGACTGGAGCCCACCAGGCTCCTCGGTCCATGGGCTTCTGCAGGCAAGAGTACTGGAGTGGGTTGCTATGCCCTCCTCCAGGGGACCTTCCCAATCCAGGGGCTGAACCCATGTCCCCTGCAGCTCTTGTATTGCATGCAGATTCGTTATCACTGTGCCACCTGGGAAGCCCAGTTAGGCTTTGGAGGTGGGTAAATAAAAAAGCTAGGAGCCTCACTGTGAGAAACAACAGCCAGGGCACCTGGCGCTGACAACTGAGGTCTCTCCTGGGAACCCGAACCTTGGGAAACAAGGAAGAAAGGAGAAATGGCTGGAGTTTGTTCCTCCAAAGAGACCACCCTTCTTTAGAGTCCTTCTGCAACTCCTGGCTGCTTAAGTCACTTGCTTCTTTGAATATTTTGATAGATCCAAGCTTCTGACAGCATCCCAACAGTTCCTTTTGGTATAAGAGCTGCAATCTGTTTTTGTTGCTTACCATCAAATAATCCTGGCTGATGGGAGAAGAAAACTCACAGCTCAGCCAGTGACCAGCTGTAGCAGCCCCCTGAGTCACTTTAGGGCTTCATCAGGAAAGTCAGAATAATATGTTACCTGGCTGAAGCCAAGCTCTGGGTCAGGTAACCCCGAATTCACTTCCTATGCCTATAGTTAGGTTGCCTACAAATCTAAGTGTTTCTGCTTGGGAAGTAAATTTCGGAAGGTTTGGAAACAGGGATCTGAACTGCAGGTAGCAAGCACTTCTCTTTGACTTGCCCCAAAGTCAAGAAGGACCTTTTGAAAGCTGAGTCCTAGAAACCTGAATGCTGGTACATGGGTGCTGTCTCAGTGAACCAATCATAGTAGTGCAGGGACTCAACTAAGGCACATTACAGTGTACATCAAATTCCAAAATCAAAACAGTTCCAAGGCCACTCTGCAGATTTGAACTTGCATTAGTCATCTCCTGCTGCATAACAAATAATCTCAAGTTTACCAGCTGAAAACGATAGAGCTTACTATCTCCCAGTTCCTCTGAAGCTGGGTAGTTCTGGCTCAGGATCTCTTAATGACTTAAGTCCAGGAAGAAAAAGTAAGCTCCACCTCTCGAGTCAGGAGAATAAAAAACATGTGGACCTATCTATAGATTGGTTCAGCTGGTATAGAATCCACCTGCAATGTAGAAGACCTGGGTACAATTCCTGAGTTGGGAAGATCCCCTGGAGAAGGGAATGGCTGGCTACCCACTCCAGTATTCTGGCCTGGAGAATTCCATGGACTGTATCGTCCATGGGATCGCAAAGAGTCAGATACGACTGGTCAACTTTCACTTTCATCTATAGAACGCTACAGGGCTATAAGTAGCTGAACTTATCTCATCTCCAATTCGTCCAGTGAGGTAACCGAAAGACCAAATGTATCATATTAAAAAGGAAGCAAGGACAGGAGTTATGTTTTGGTTGCATCTTTGATCCAAGTTCATGCGACCCAAGATAATGGGTGAACTTCCAATGACTTCATTTTAAAAAAATATTTTTGGCTGCACTGGGTCTTCATTGCTGCCAGAGGGCTTTCTCTAATTCCGGCAAGTAGGGGCTACTCTCTAGCTGTGATGCTTGGGCTTCTCACTGTGGTAGTTTCTCTTGTTGCAGAGCATGGGCTCGGTGGTTATGGCCCTCAGGCTTAGTTGCCCCAAGGCATGTGGAATCTTTCCAGACCAGGGATCAAACTCATGTCTACTGCATTGGTAGGTGACTTTTTAACCACTGGATCACGAAGGAAGTCCCAGTGACTCCAGTTTGGCATTTTGTTACAGCAGCCCAAACTAAGACAACCAAGAACATTCATAATTATGATCTGGGTTTATCCAAAGAAATATGAAACATGAAATTCTGTCTTCATTTTATAGGTGAGGAAACTGTGGATAGGATAAACAACTTGCCCCTGGGCTTTGACAGACAGGCCTAAAACTCTGTCTTTTATCTCCTAGTCTAGCATGCATCTGTCTCTATGCACCCTGAGTTCAGGTGGGAGAAATCAGGAGGGCAGCTGAATCTGCTGTTTAGCAGATTGATAATCATATTCCATTGTTTCTTTTGTCTGCTTCGTATTTTATGTCTACATATGGAACTAGAGTATAGCCTGATCGCCCAAATTATTTTTTCAGAGAGAATCTTGTTTCTAAGAAGCATAAATTTAGTTGCAAACGTATATAAAAAAATACCCTACATGAAAGCAGAGCTCCATGGAGAAAAAAGCTATTGGCAAAGAGACAGAAAAATGAGAGAGAGTAGGCAATGGGGAAAGAAAACGAAAATCAAGGAAAGATTACAAAGAAGATAATGTGTACTTAAGTAAATTACAGATGATAGAAAACCTTTTCAGGAAATGTTTGTGGGAATGAAAAGGCAGCCTAGCTCAGTTTCTTTTCACCAAGCAAACAGCAGGATTTGCAAGCTGGAATCCTTCCATGGAAAGCCCAGGTCTGCCCTGTGCTAGCCTCAGGAGTAACCAGCTCTCAACGCACATCTGTGGAATGGAAATGAATTTTCCTCAAGCCAACAGGAAGCTCTGCCCCATCCTCTGAACACCTCCCAGGACGGGGTCACAGAAGAGCAGTTTTAATGAGCAGGGTGTGAGCTGACACCCAAGTGCCTCAGCTCATCCGAGGGGCCCAGACACCCCACCAGGAAATCAAATTTCTCAGTACACACCTAAATTTCGAGACTTCCTTTGAGTCCCTAAAGGTTTCTCGTATCCTTTTTACATTTGGTTTTCAGCCAAGCAGGCTAAATTGTGGAACAGCCACATGAGGCTGGAGCGGGAGCAGCTGGGCAGGCAGGCGGAAGCATGTGTTTTTCCGGCCTCATGTCCCAGCGGTTCTAGTGTGCTCCATCACTGAACAAGCTGGCCTCACAGTCCAGCAAACCTTCTCTTGTTATGGCCTGCAGCATCCACGCTGCTGTCACTGCTTGATACCTGCAGCTTCACTGAGAGCGAAAAAGTCCAGAGGCCGAACACATGGCTAAGCCTCGGAATTGAAACAGCTTCCACTTAAGGCCTCAGGGTCTACTCTTCATCCTAATCTGATTCACAGCATATCTATATCTCTCAGTGACCCTTGCGCTGCCACCACTGCGGCCACAAGATAAGAGCAACAGCACCCCCAGTCACAACGGGTTATAGGGTTACAAGCTTACGGACAGGATTAGAGGGCTAAGTCAGCAACAGGAAGCAGTAGAACCTTGGTCACTTCCGGTTTTATGGCCACATAAGCAGGGACAGACCCTGGCCAAGACATCCATCTGATGGCTTCCTGCATGGGTAAGATGGGCTCCCTGGTGACTTTATATTTATTCTGGGGCTGGAAAAAGAGCTCATTCTTTTAGACTCCTCTGCAGCAGTGGCTTCCAAATAGTGGCTGGAAATCTGAATTTATGCTGAATGAACAGAAGCTAAAGAAAGCTAAGGCAATTAGCATAAAAGTGGTGAATGTGTCAACATCTAAAGTTATTGTTTTTTGAAAGAAAATTCTCTGCTTAATGAGTTCTTATGCCCTTATGGTGTGACAGTAGCCCCCCACCCCAGCCCTTTTTTTTTTTTTTTGAACTGATGGCAACAGCAGATGATATTTTTATTTATTTATATATTTGTACGTTTCTAGCATCCCAACCCATCCCAGCCCTCTTGTCCATATTTGAACAAATAAGTATCTGGCATCCCTACGTTGGTCTCTCCCACAGCAATTTTTTTTAAACTTTACTGCTAAAAAATCTGGGAACTACTGACCCAAAATAAATAAAGAACAGTGAAGGATTCTGAAGAGAGAATTAAAATGCAAAAGCATCAAGGTCATGCAAAGCAATGGCACCAAGTCATGCGTGAACTTGTGAGTGAGCAGAGTGTAAATTCAGGGAACTGAGAGTATTGGGCTTCAGAAGATTTAATACCTATCCTTCTTAACACTTGCAAAAAATTGAAGAGGGAGGGAATGTTCCCAAACTTATTTTATGAGGCCAGCATTACCTTGATACCAAAAGTAGACATGATACTACAAAAAGAAAATTACAGGTCAATATCCCCGATGAACAGAGATGCAAAAGCCCCAATAAAATATTAGCAAACCAAATTCAACAATACACTAAAAGGATTATACACTATGATCAAGTAGAATTTATTCTTTAGATGCAAGGATGGTTCAACATCCACAAATGAATCAATGTGATATACCATATTAACAAACTGAAGGAGAACAATTATATAATCATCTCAAAAGACACATAAAAAGCATTTACTGACAAAATTCAACATCCATTTATGACAAAAACTATCAACAAAATGGGTTAAACAGATCAGACCTCAATATAATAAAAATGATATAAGAAAAACACATAGCTAACATAATACTTAACAATGAAAAGCTGAAACATTTTAAAATCAGAAAGTAGAGAAGGATGCCCACTCTTGTCACTTCTAGTTAAGATAATATTGGAAGTCCTAGCCACAGTAATTAGGCAAGACAAAAGAAATAAATGGCATCCAGGTTGGAAAGGAAGAAGTGAAACTGTCATTATTTGCAGAAGGCATGATACTGTACACAGAAAACCCTACAGATTCCACCAAAACTGTTAGAACTAATAAATGAACTCTATATGGTTGCAGAGTACAAAAACAATATACAGAAATCTACTGTGTTTTTGTACACTAGTAACAAACTATCAGAAAGAGAAATTAAGAAAACAATCCACTTAGAATTTTATCAGAAAGAATAAAATATCTAAGGATATATTTAACCAAGGAGTTGCAACACCTGTCTACTGAAAACTATAAGACACTGATCAAAGAAATCAAAGAAAACTCAAAAACATGGAAAGATATCCCATATTCATGAATTGAAATAGTTAATATTGTTAAAATGTCCACACCACCCAAAGCAATCTACAAATTCAATATAATCCCTATTAAAATACCCATGAAAAAAAAAAAAAAATAAATAAATAAATAAAATACCCATGGCACTTTTCACAGAGAAAGAACAAACAGTCCTAAAATTTATATGGAATCATAAAAGACTCAAAATAGCAAAGCAATCTAGAGAACAATGAACAAACCTAGAGACATTATGCTTTCTTATTTCAATCTATACTGTTACAAAGCTATAGTAATTAAAACAGTATGGTATTTAAGGAAAAAGGCAGACACCTAGATCAGTAGAACAGATTTAGGTTCTGGTTTCTAGAGAACCCAGAAAGAAACCTACACATTTATAGTCAATCAATTTACAACAAAGGAGGCAAGAATATACAATGGAGAAAGGACAGTCTCTTCAATAAAAGATGTTGAGAAAACTGGACAGCAACATGTAAAAGAATGAAACTGGACAACTGTCTTATACCAGACACAAAAATAAACTCAAAATGGATTAGAGACTTGAATATAAGACCTGAAGCCATAAAACTCCTCAAAGAAAATATAGAGGATAAATTCCTTGACATTAGTCTTGGCATTGAATTTTTGGATCTGAATCCAAAAGCAGAAATAACAAAAGCAAAAACAAACAAGTGGGTCTACTTCAAACTAAAACGCTTCTGCACATCAAAGCAATCATCAACAAAATGAAAAAGCAACCTACTAAATGCGAAAAAAGTTATAAATCACATATAAGAGGTTAATATCTAAAATATATAAAGAACTCAAAGGACGTAATATCAAAAAAACCCAAACATTCCAGTTAAGAAATGAGCATAGCATCTCATTTGGGGTTATTTATGAAGAAAAAAACAAAAACATTAACTGAAAAGATATCTGCACCCCCCAGGTACACTGCAGCAGTATTTACAATAGCCAAGACGTGGGAGCAGCCTCTGTGTCCAGGGGTGAGTGAATGCACAAAGAAATTGCAGAATATATGTACAATGAAATATTCTTCAGTTATAATGAACATAATGAAACAATGAAAAACGTATGAAATTTTGCCCTTTGTGACAACATGGATGGATCGTGAGAGCATCATAGTAAGTGATGTAAGTCAAGACAGGGAAAGACAAATACCAAATGACCTCACATAATATGTGGATCTAAAAAACACAAAAAATGAACAAACAAAACCCAAAGATACAGAGAACAGACTAGTGGTTGTCAGAGAAGGGAGTTACCCAGTGAGCAAAATAGATGAAGGGGGATCAATTGTACAGTGATGTATGGTGAAGTCTCTCAGTCGTGTCCGACTCTTTGAGACCCCATGGGCTGTAGCCTACCAGGCTCCTCTGTCCATGGGATTTTCCAGGCAATAGTACTGGAGTGGACTGCCATTTCCTTCTCCAAGGAATCTTCCCGACCCAGGGATCGAACCCAGGTCTCCCACATTGTAGACAGACGCTTTACCATCTCAGCCACCAGGAAGTCCAACTAGACTTAATCATGGTGATCACCTTGTGTGTACAAACATCAGCTGAAACTGATGTAAGGTTATAAACCAGGTTTCCCTCAATAGAACAAAAATATGCCGCAGTGCCACAGTCACAGGCTTGCTGCTGCTGGCCAAGCAAAGCCCAAGCTCCTCACTCGTTGCAGTCACAGAACAAGGACTGGGAGCGGGTGGAAGCCGCAGGGGGAGGGCCCAGACGACTGCGCGGGAGAGGGCCCAGGAGAACGGTGAGGGCAGGTGGCTCTCCTCCAGGCTTTTTGTGAATGGGTGGGTGTGGTACGTTCAGTTCCCTCGCATTCCACAGGAGGGAGGAACAGCCACAACTGAGGGGGCTGAAACACTGACGGTGTCTGGGGAGGAGTCATCCCTGGCGCCTCTTCAAAGAACGGCTCCTCTGTAGTAACAACCTGAGGGGTGTTTTGTTTCATTTTGTTGCTGCTGTTTTTATTTTTAAAAATAACCAGTCTTGCCTGTGGTGCATGGAATTCTTTAATGTTTATCCTCACTCATCACAGGCATACTCGCAGTGTGGCTAGAGTAAACCTGAGACTCCAGAGGAAGGCTGTAGGTGCCTGGCATTCATAAATGCCCAATGGCTTCTCAACCACATGTACTGTCCCTACAGGTTGACACTGAACAGAAGAGTCAAAAGGAATTCTTAGGCTTAGAAGGAGAACGTGCAGGGTCATGTCCCCACAAGGTCAAATATTCAAATGAAGAGTGGAAAATGTCCTTAAGACATTTTCAAATCCTCAGGATACTTTCAAGATCAGAATGCTTGGTGAGTCAGCAAAAATAATGGAATTTGTCACAGAGTGGCAATGGTTAGTACCACGTTTAGCATAGCCCATCAATAAAATTGCTAGGGTGTTTAGGCCTAACCTTGTCAGTTCTGATGAGCCAAAATTAAATGAAACAGTATACCTCCCTCCAAACTTATGACAAGCTATATGGACAATATCTTCACACATATTGATAATAGAAAATCATGTTTCTTTGGAGGAGACCCAGTCCCCTCTTGGTGAGCTGATGGTTTCTTTTTGCAGATTCAAAAGATGGACACTGCCTCTGGATAGAAGCATAGCTTGGTCAGCAGAGAACCTGATCAACTTCAGTCCTTTTAGCTGGGTCCTTTGTGCAGTGAACAGTTCAGACAACTGTACAGAGACCCTGGCCTGGGTCTTTGACTGGTTATTTTTTAAAAATAATTCTGACTATTTAAAAATAAAACAGCATCAAACAAATCGAAACAAAACACCCCTCAGGTTGCTACTGTAGAGGAGCTGTTCTTTGAACAGATTGTCCAAACAAAACTGGACTAAAAGTGTGATCATTTCAAAGCAACAGGGTAAGAAATGGCCCATGATAAGAATTCTTCTTTAACCTGAACCACAAAAAGAATTCACAATCCTTGCTGCATGAAATAAAAAGAAAGGAAAGCTATCCTAAAATGGCTAAATTAGAAAAAAAAAAAAAAAACCTTGGGATTTCAGAATCAAGAGGTGCTGAAGAGTTATCTGTTGATCTACTGCTTTGTAAGAATCCTCTATATCATGTCTGAGAACTCGGTGTCTAAAAAACACATCCATTCCAAAAACACATCTCATATTGCTCTGTGGGTGAGAACTCTGACCCTTGGACACTAGCCAAATATTCCTCCCTCTAAGTTTTACCCATCAGTCAGTCCTAGCTTTGTATTCTGAAGCCACTCACATTGAGTCTAATTGATTTTTCTTGTGATGGCTCTGTAAGTACATCTACTCATCACACACTCCCATCTCATCTTTTCTAAGCTAAATAAAAGTCCTTTGCCAACTTAACTTCTAATCCCACCCCTTTAATAGTGCCAAGTTAACTGACAGTGTCCACAAGAGTATCTGATTCATCCCAGGAACTGAGAGCAGCTGAGACCTCAATGAGGAACAATCTTGCTTCCACAGACAGTAGATCCCATGTTTTAGAAAGTAGAATTTCTGGAAGTCTAGCACTTCGGGAAATTTAAGGAGCACACAAACCCATGGGCTGTAATAAGATAGAGCTGATGTTTTGGCAGATCTATACATGAAAGCCACACGAGAAAAGCGGCCTGGAAACTGGAATGAATAACAGTGCAACACACTGCATCTGAAGCCACAAAATCAGGCACTGAGATGACTGTAGGAAACCCAGTGGACACTGGAGTTTTCCAGCAGAGTTTTCTGAGCTGACAATGAAAATGATGAACAGAACACAGAAGAATGGAAATGCACTTGGTTCAGAGAAATGTGTTTCTGGGAACGGAGGCTAACACTACTGGACAAAAGATTTCAGGGTAATAAAGAACCAACAAATAAGATGAAGCGATACCTACTGATAAAGACACAAACCCCTTATCCTGGAACTAGACAGCTAATTGATGAAGAGAAACACAAAGTTCTAAAATTAATGCAATAAGTAGTCATTGTGAACAACAGTTTTTCCACTGGAAAAAGAAAGATTTTCACTTCCTTGACACTCAGGAATATTGACCAAGAACACAATAAATTCTGAATACTTTGCTACAGAATGGGGCTTCCCCGGTAGCTCAGATAGTAAAAAATCCACCTGCAATGCAGGGGACCTGGGTTTGATCCCTGGGTTGGGAAGATCCCCTGGAGAAGGGAATGGCAACCCACTCCAGTATTCTTGCCTGGAGAATTCCATGGATAGAGGAGTCTGGCGGGCTACGGTTCATGGGGTTGTAAAGAGTAGGACAGGACTGAGTGACTAACACTTTCACTTTCACTTGCTACAGGATGCTGGTTATTCCGCTTTTGGATACTTAGGATTTTTTTTTTTTTTTTTTAATGTAGACCATTTAAGTCTTTATAGAATTGGTTACAATATTGCTTCTGTTGTTTTATGTTCTGGTGTTTTGGCTGCAAGGCATGTGGGATTCTAGCTCTCATACCAGGGATTAAACCTGCACCCCCTGCACAGGAAGGCAGAAGCCCTAACCACTGGACAAAGAGGGAAGATACATAATATAGGAAACCAAGTACTGCTTTCTCATTAATGGAATTAAACGTGATGAATATGCCTATCTTTCTTCCATAAGGCTTCATTTTATTACAACAGCAAAAAATTGTATGTGATGCCTGAACATAGCTGCAAATATTGCCCAAAAATACGAAGTAATAAGGGAAAGAATCTCATAGAAAATATATGTAACAAAAAGACAGAGGAACCGAGCTCTGTTTTAATTCTTCCTTTAATTTCCCAAGTGGATTGGTAGTTTCTCCACATAAATAAATTTTCAGTTTTAGAATCTAATTGGATATAGAAAAATACTTCTCTTAGAATCAATTTTCTGCCAGTCCTACATAGGATACCTGAATAAAGGTGCATTGCCACTCATCCACTCATCCATTCAATCCTTTATTCAAACTTCAGCAAATATGGATTTATCCACCGTGCCAGGCGCTGTCCTGGACACTTAGGGCACAGCCTCGGCCCTAAGTGTCACAGACATGGCCCTTAACCTCCTGTTATTAGCAAGGATGAGGGAGAGAGACGTTAATTTATCACACAAATAGTTACAATATTAAAAACCGTACTAAGTCCAGGAAAGGCAAAGTCCAAGAGGTGAAAGGGAAGCCACAGTAAACTAAGGAATTCAGAGCAAATGGGCACGCAAATTGCCTGCCCTCCTGGTAACCACAAAACACAAGACACCAATCATCGGTCTTGTGAATACTAGTGTTGCCCACTCTTAAGATTTTTGAAAATGATTATCAAAATAAAATTATTTTGACTAAAAGATTGGTAAGCCCCAAACCAACCTTCAATGATGGAAAGAAATGGAGGGCTTTGCAATGAATCACTAACACAGACAAGCTGTGTTTCTTTTAGATCTAGTTTCTAAAGAGGCAGGTCAACCTATTCATTGAGTGTTGGTTTCATGGACAACAGGGCACCCAGGCACTTCCTTCACCAAACAGATCCTGGTTCCAGCTGGTAGCAAGTGAAACTGGGGTGGAACACTAATGAACAGGATAAGCTTTTTGAAACCATCACACTTGGGTTCACATCTCAGCTCTATCATAATTATGCAAACTTTGAGAAGCTATTCATCTGCAAGCCTCAATTTTCCTCCATCATTACTATTAGTCATAGTAAGAAAAGGAGTATTAAAGATTACTGAGGGGACTTCCCTGGTGGTCCATTGGTTAAGACTTCACCTTCCAATGGAGGGGGTACAGGTTCGATCCTTGGTCAGGGAACTAAGATCCCACAAGCCTCACGGCCAAAAAAACAAAATAGAAAACAGAAGCAATATTATAATTGCTTCCGGGAGAAGCAAGACCAGGCAGAGGCCTGAACAGGAGCAGGGCATCTATGCATGGTGATGGGATCAGAAGGGACTCTGCAGCCCTGAAGCGAGTTACACAGTCTGACTAAAGCAAGGCGTTCTCATGGGTTCCCAGCAGTGGAAGATCAAGTCAAGGTTTTTGCATGATGCTGTCAATGAGAAGCCAGGGCCATGGAGCAGTAGGGTAATATGCATCTTGGGGCATTTTGAGAAGATTAATAAGGCAACAACGTCAATAGAAAGCCAGAAGCCTGTCACTACAGTATAAATATGAACAAGACATCAGGAGTAGAAGTGATATTTCAAGAAACTTTATCTTTTCTAAGGGAGGAGGGAAGCCTAAGGAAGGAAGAAGATGTTTGAAATAGTTAATGTCAGGTGCCTGAGACCAAAGAACTCTAGTTCTAGAGCCTCACTGCTTCTTCTGGACCAGTTTGCTGAGCTCTGCTCTTTGTCAGATCACACTCTTTCATCCAGGAAAAAGAATATGAAAGCAGGTGGTCAGGGCTTCAGGCTTGAGCAGACAGTAATGTGACCACCAGGTCAACAGACACATAGGTAAACTGGAAGAGGTCCATCAGGATGGCCCACCATGGGCAGGGCATCAACACAGGCCCTGTAATGGGACGATCCAGGGCTTGGCCACCCTTGGATCCAGCTCCATGGTGCAATGCTTTGTAGATCAAGGGGACAGGAGCTGGACACGAACCATGTGAACCCACCAAGGATGACAGTAGAGCCTTCAAACGAGAATGTGCTACTGATACCCACAAACATCAATTGGGAAAACTATTCCAGCACCTTCTCTATGGTTAATATATCCCTAATACATCTGGGCTCTCATGAAGAGATCATTTTTCTTTTCCAGAAACCCAAGTTTTTTCCATCCAAGTGGAGTGTGGCTCACTGTGTATATCTGAGCACCAGGAAACTATGCCCACTATTGTCAGGCAAGGAAGCCATCAGGGAATTTCAACTGTTGAGGGAAAAGGCTGGGGTTCAGTTCTTTAAGAGAGCTAGATTAGCTTGCAGGCATGCTTAGTCATGCCCAACTCTTTGCGACCCCATGGACTGGAGCCCACCAGGTTCCTCTGTCCATGGAATTTTCCAGTCAAGAATACTGGAGTGGGTTGCCATTTCCTCCTCCAGGGAATCTTCCCTACCCAGTGACTGAACCCACATCTCCCATGTCTCCTGCACTGGCAGGTGGAGCCTTTACCACTGTGCCACTTAGGAAACCTAGATTAGATTACATGACCACAGAGTACACTTCCAATCCCAATTCACATTCATTTAATTAATAATAATGATGATGCTTGACATTAGGGGAATGCCAGAAGAACCTATGTGCTAGAAACATATTAACCCTTTGAAGAAGGCGCTGTAGTCATCCCATTTCACAGATGAGGAAACTGAGATCATGCATCCCAGCCTGGCTGGGTGGAGCCTGGAGGAAGGATGAGTATGCAGCCTGACAAGTGAGAAATACAAAAGTGCTTTCTTAAGAGCCACATGGGTGGAGGACTGAGTTGGTTATTAGGGCGAAGAGGTCTAGGAAGAAGGTATCCTTTGGTCATCACGGAGGAGCCTGGTGGGCTGCTGTCTCCGGGGTCACACAGAGTCGGACATGACTGAAGCAACTTAGCAGCAGCAGCAGCAGCAGCAGCGGCAGCAGTGATACCCCTTAACTGAAGCCCAAGAACCCTACAGTCATGTTTTACTCTGGGGCCCTTGCCTGGCCAGTACTAACTCTTACAGAAATCCATCTGTGTAGAAATGTCCATGTGTGTATGCTAGGGCTGGGCACTATTGAAAAAGAAATCACCAAAATGGGATTTTTGACAATGAAGAAATAAGGAGACAGGGACACAAATTGGTAACAATGCAAGCCCCCTTTTTATGCCCTAAATCATTTTCCTACACTTTCACAAACTTCAATCTACCCTGCATTTTCCTTTCTCCAAACAGAATGTGTATAAATCATCTCACTTCTCCTCTTCCCCATACCTGATAGCTCAAGTGACCTGGTTGCTGCGTTGGCTCCACCAGCTACCTGTGATGTGGAGTTTCTCCACTCAGCTCCCTACAATCAGAGTATCCCAGGGAATCAATCTTGAAAACAGGGCAGACTGTGGGGCCAGTTACCTGCTGGGTTGCCCAGGTAAGAAAAACAAAATTTCTTCTCTAAAGGAGGTCCTTTTATGATGATCAAAGGCACATGTAAGCAGTTTAATGCCCTGAATTTGGGGGGGGGGGTATAAATGCTTTGCAATGTTCTGTTAACTTCCACTGTACCACAAAGTGAATCAACTAAATGAATACATATATCCCCTCCCTCTTGGATGTCCCTCCCACTCCACTCCCATCCCACCCCTCTACACCATCACAGAGCACCGAGCTGAGCTCCCTGTGCTACACAGCAGGTTCCCACTAGCTATCTATTTTACATATGGTAGTGTATATACATCAATCTCAAACTTCCAATTCACCCCAACCCCCATTCCTCCCACCCCAACTTATTTCTTATCACACCTGAGAGTGAAAAGGCCTTGGCAGCAAGGTATTTATTTTCACAGCGCATTATACAATTTAGGGTTGGTGGCAAGTACTAACATCTGTCACACCTACCCATGACAATCTTAAAATTACGACTGAACTAGAAACTGGTGGGCTGTCTTGGGTTTTCCCTCAGAAGTTCTGAAGAAGAAAACACTGTCAGTGAACAGTCTTCAGCGGACAAGTAGCCCCAATGCAGAGGTGACCACTGTCAATACTTCCTTAATTGATAAACTTTTGTCTTGAAGTTGTTCTAAAGTAACATGGTGGAAACATTAAAAAGTAATATTTTCCATGAACATTCATTTCTGCAGAACCTGCCCTGATAGATATACTACTGGGTGTCAAACATGTCACAAGTCAGAAAAACTCAAACTCAAATGAGAAGAACAATTTTCATGTGACCCACCAGCAAGTCTAGGTCCCCTACTTAAGTGCCCAATGAAAACTTTTAAAATCTTATTAAACAGCAACCCATGAGCTTCCAGGGATTAATTTGGTGTGATCAAATGTGAATGTCAGTTAAAACACATCAAGAAAACAGAGGAGAGGGGTCAAGAAGAACCACTTGTAAACAACTTTTTTTTTTTCCTGTTCATACCTTGCAGCATGTGGGATCTTAATCTTCCAACAAGGGACTGAACCCCCATCTTAACCACGGGGCTGCCAAAGTCCCGGTAAACAACTTTTATACTGGAAAAGTCTGGGCCTTTGAAAATGGTGAATAAACTAAATAAACTAAACATCTTCACCAATACCCAAAGGACTGGGCCCAAGTTTTAGCTTTGCAGAGAACTGAATTAACCTGAAGGCTTTTTATCTCCTTTCCAAATATGTGGGAAGCTTTTTTTAAAACCCATTTTAAAAATTTACCCATTTGCTTTTATTGTTATATGAACAATTTAAAATCTTCTACATAGATCCCTTGCGACAAAGCACTGGACTGGACTGGACCAAAGCACTGTTCAAATCAATTAGGCTTTTCATCTGTTATACAGGTCACCTTGTCATATTTTCAGGAACACTCACACAAAACATATCAAAATAGAATCCATAAACACCCATAGTTAAAGCTACATCCCTTTCAACATCCCATAATTTGCTAAGAGGTCAGTCTATGGTCTCACAATAGTGAGTGTGTTATTCTGAAGCCCCCTCCCATCTTATCAACTTGGAGCAATTCTGGCCTGTCTATGGAGTTATCAAGGCGCCCACTTTGGCCAATGTCAGGCCATCCATAGACAGATGTCATTCATAAACTAAAAAGTGTATTTCCTCTGGGGTGGGATAAAGGCTCCAATGCCCAGCTGCACACTTTCAATTGTGGGTGTTTGCTCAACCTACCTACCAGTTTTCCCTACTTTCCTGGGAGTTCCAGGTCTTTGATCCAATAATAATTTTTGGTGTCGGTATTTAAAAATTACTGTGTCATGCATGAGAAGATGTTCAACATCACTAATTACTATAGGAATGTAAAACAAAACTACAACGAAGTCTCACCTCACATTGGTCAAAATGGCCATCATTAAACAGTCTACAAATAAATGCTGGAGAGGGTATGGAGAAAACAGAATCTTCCTATACCATTAGTGGGAATGTAAGTACAGCCACTGTGGACAACAGTATGGAAGTTCCTCAAAAAACTAAAAATAGAGTTACCATTTGATCCAACAGTCCCACTGCTAGGCATAAATCCAGACAAAACTCTAATCAAAAAAATACATGCACCCCAGTGTTCATGGCAGTACTATTTAAAATAGCCAAGACGTGGAAACAACCTAAATGTTCACTGGCAGATGAGTGGATAAAGAAGATGTGGTGGACAGGCATAATGGAACACCACCCAGCCTTAAACAAATGAAACGATGTCATCTGCAGCAACACGGATGGACTCAGATGATCATACGAAGTGAAGTAAGTCTGACAGAAAAAGACAAATATCCTATGACATCACTTATAGGTAGCCTCTAAAATATGATACAAATGAACCTTTCTATGAAACAGAAATAGATTCACAGACAAAACTTTGATCACCAAGTGGGGGAGGGAGGGAAAGATTGGGAATTTGGGGTTAGTAAATGAAAATTACCACATATAGAATGGATGAACAAGGTCCTCCTGGATAGCACAAGGAACTATATTCAATATCTTATGATGAACTATAATGCAAACAAACAGAAATATATATATATAATATACACATACATGCATATATATATGTGTGTGTGTATAACTGAATCACTTTGCTGTAGAACAGAAACTAACACTTGTAAATCAACTAAACTTCAATAAAAATTTTTTAAAAAAATTATTGCCACAGAATATGGATCTCTGAGCTTTCACTCAATATGTTGGTCAGAAAGACAGGAGGAAGCATAGAGAAGAACAGTTAGCACAAGGAGAGAGGATTGAGAGGAACAAGGGAAAGGCCTTGTGGTTTGATTCCATGGATGCCTTTTTAAGCAGCGTTTTCACTCCCACCGCCCAGGTGCACCCTTACATGGTTGAGACCCTGATTTATAATGCCAGCAGCTCCCTGACAGGTAGTTTTCCATTCTGTATTATAGGAACCAAATGCCTTTTAGTAACAGTTCTGAGAACGACAAGTCACTTAGCTGCAACTCGGTTTTAAGAAAAATGACAATTGAGCATTGCAAACAGGGAAACCTTCCCATCTGATGGGTACAATGCAATCTCACTGAAATGGGTGCAGGAGAGGAGATGTCTGAAACTCAAGCTTGAAAAAAGATCAGGACTCTTCACAGGAAATAGTTTTGACTTGCTTGTTGCCTGCTTTTGGAACAAATGATGTTTCAGGCTGGAGCTGCCAGGTGACGTGAAAATACTTCCGGTAAAGTGTATGATCTCAAAGGCTGCTGCTGCTGCTGCTAAGTCGCTTCAGTCGTGTCTGACTCTGTGCGACCCCATAGACAGCAGCCTCCCAGGCTCCCCCGTCCCTGGGATTCTCCAGGCAAGAATACCGGAGTGGGTTGCCATTTCCTTCTCCAATACATGAAAGTGAAAAGTGAAAGTGAAGTCACTCAGTCATGTCCGACTCTTGGCGACCCCATGGACTGCGGCCTACCAGGCTCCTCAGGCTGAACATGGTAATTTATGGTGGAGTTGAGATTAAAGTGATGGGTATGGATCTGGTGAGCATGGAAATGGAAATGCCACTTAAAAAAAAAAAAAAAGTTGGAACTTTCAGGCCCTACATGCCACTGTGGATTCTATGGTTTGGGATACGCTGCCCCCAGTAACCGAGGCTGCTTCATGTCAGGACCACAGCATAGTTAAATGTCCATTCTGGCACCGAGGTTCATTGTCAAACACTGCAAGTGTAGTTATATGGTCAAGAGCTGACAAAAGATTCTGACACATATGAAAGAGAGAAAGAGAAGATGAATTTGTCTTTAATATGGGGATGTTTTTAAAAATGGAAGCTCAAAATACCAACCTCAAGTTTGCAAATACTTGCATTCTCTTTAAAGCTTAATCACCTTAATAAGATACATTCAAATTTTTTTCCCCTCACCACTGATTGAGTTAGATTTCTTCATGCAGAAGTAAGCTCCAAAATAGCTCATATGGGACTTTCCTGGCAGTCCAGTGGTTAAGACTATGGGCTTCCAATGCTTCCAACGTGGGTTCTATCCCTGGGGAACTAAGATCCCACATGCCACATGATATGGCCAGAAAAATAGGAAAAAAAGGCAAACTTAGTTTATAGTGTTGAGCTGTGGCCACCTCCTCCCAGCAGATATGAAAAGACAATATACTTCTCTCCAATATCCAGGTGGCAAACCTGAAGTTTAGAGGAAAGCAACCAATCGCTGGAGGTCACAGAGCCAGGACTAAAAATGGATCCCCTAGTTCCACTGAGACTTAAATAATACGCACCAGCTGGGTACCACTGAAGCTTCACACACCATACTCCTCGCTGACCCACATGTCTCAGCAGTATTCTGAATTCCACAGTTACATACATCCCCGCCAGGTTAACTTGCACATTTGATACTGTCAGTATGGGGTGACAGACTGTCACCACTGTTTGGAAACAAACTGCAAAGCCAGCATACTGGAAGTGTACTGAAACTTCAAAAACCAACTTGGGATCCTCTTCACAGGGGAGCAAGAGTCCGTCAATCTGCTCTCGCACATGACTCGCCAAATACCAGAGGCCAGCCGTGCTGGCATCAACTTCTCTCCCGGACAAGTGATGGAGCTGGGCTCAGAGAAAAGGGAGGGGGCCCAGGCCAGCAAGCCCTACCCTGCAAAGTCCAGAAGCCGGACCGATGTCTTCTGAGCTCTGTGGAGGAGTCTTTCCTTCAGACTTTTTATTACAAGGGAAAGAGACCTTGTCGATGAATTCATCCAAAGCCTGCATTTCTAAGAAAACCAAAAAGAACATTTGAGGAAAGCTATTTGTAAATATCAGAGACTCCAAACTCGAAGTGTTTTTCTCAGGCTGGTTTCTGATTCCCACAAGGAATCTCAAGAGTTTCCAGCAGAATTGATGGGGCTGCAGTTTCTTTTCACAAAACACAGCTCAAAACTCTGCACCAGGTAAACCATCCTGACAAGCATTCTTGGTGGTCCCACTATACTAAGGAAGTAGAGCTATCCAGTTAGGGCCAGGATATAGTTGTGGGACTTAATGTAATATGTCCCCTTTCCTGAAATTCAGTTACAGAAGTTTGGGAGGCTGCCCCTATGAGCATGATGGCTTGGAAGCACCTACTTTTATTTTATTTTTGCCCACACCACACGGCTTGCGGGATCTTAGTTCCCTGACCAGGGATTGAACCCGCACTTTTGGCAGTGAAAGCTTGGAGTCCCAAGCACTGAACAACTGGGGAATTCCCGAAAATGCCTGTTTTAGCTGAGCACGCACCTCTTCACTGAATTAAAGCGAAAGTACAACACACTGCATAGATTTAGACACACCTTCCCTTATCCCCAGCACTGCCATCAAAGTACAGTCATTTCTCTTAAAATGTCACAAAGGCAGTGATTTGGCATGAGCAGCTTTTACAATCAGCAGAAATCTATTAAATCTTTCCAAAAAGTCTTATTCTAAACAACATTCCACAGCAACACAGGGGCCTGATTTTGATTTCTACATAATTTGACTAGGAGCACGTCAAGTCACAACCACATTAAGCGCAATAACTCTACCCCTTTTTTGGTTCCCAATATGAAATCTTCTGAAATAAAAATTGACAGCCCAAAGCTCCCTGGGATGTGTTCCAGATGAACTGAGTCATCCACACATACAGACACACACCCGCACACACCCTGAACCCTTGCACAGAAAGAAGCAGTTCTTTCCATCTATGTTTGACAACCTGGAGAAGTGGGTCCAAAGCTGTGGACTGCTTAGAAATGCAACTTTCAATTTAATTTTGGGGGGAAGTTAATTGGGGAGCAATGGGAGAATGCTGGCGACATTTTGACTTGAGCAGCCCCGCTGGCCTGATTAAAAAATATCAGCTTTCCATCTGCAAGACATTTCTAAGGTGGACTCCTTACAAATTGTTAAGGTGCAATTTGTGCACAGTTAGTTCTTTGTTTAATCGAGAAATCCGCCCAAACCCTGATTGGGCTGATTTCCCTAAGGCTGAGAGTGAAGGTTATTTCCTTATGCCTTTTGGGAGCGGCAATCTCTCTAATACATTTCTGAATTATTCCAGACCCAGCCGAGGCTGAACGAGGAGAACAAAGCCCTAGTTCCACAGCAGAAAGACTAACGGAACTCCCAGCTGGGAAGGTTTAGGCAGAGATTTATAAGTACAAACACTGAAGAAATTTGCAAGTAATTGCATGTATTTGCTTTCCGTTGTGGGTTGCAGTAAACCCGTATTTATTAAACTCCATCAGCAAGGTCCTGTTTATTACCCCCTCTCCTTGATGCCTTGTAGAGAAGAATAAAGTGTTTGGCTTTTTTCATTTCTTGAAATTAAGAGGCCTAAATGGGATTTCAAAGACTGTAAGCAAGAAGGTGAAATTGGACACATACTCAGTGGCTGGTGGCCCTGACTTCACTTGGAGTTCAAGTTCATGCAGGGCTCTGGATCTGTCATGCTGATTTAACCTTGTGAATTTTTTAACTTTCTTTTGAAATTTGTAAGTTTCCATGAATCCATTATTGGAGGATCAACAATGACCATTTTCTCCTATGGAATCTCCATGATTGTTCTTGGCCTGCTGCCTGCAAACCTGGAGGGCTAAACAGACATATGTTCAAACGATATCAAAGGACAGGTTCTTAATGTCATACATTAATAAGGGAGGGGCTTAAACAAATAACAAAAAAGAAGAGAGATGCTAAGTTTACTGGCTCGCGTCTCTGAATTCCCCGGCCACCAGCTACTTTGGATTGAAGAATCAAAAGAAGCCAGGCAGGTGACACTCCTCCCCCTTCCCGACCTGGACCACAGCTCTTTCCCTGTTTGTGTGTTCCCATTGTAACCAGGACCCAAAGCATTTCACAAGATGCTCCAACACAAAGGTTCTCAAAGTTTAGCTACACTGGCATCACCTAAGAGAATTTGTTCAAATGGATCGCTGGGTCCCAGTCCCAGAATTTCTGGTTCCATATGCCTGAAGCAGGACCCAGACTGCACTTCTAACAAGTTCCCTGGGGGCTGCTGATGCTGCCAGTCTGAGACCACACTCTGAGGACCACTGGTCTAGCAGGCAGGTGGGCACAAGCTCAGAGCAGTAAAGTTAGGAGGTAAAAAAAAAAGTGCAAGTAATGACAACCAGATTGCATTTCATCCTCTTTTCCTCACAGAAATGAAATATCAGTGTATGTTATTTTAGCCAACAAATGGCAGTTGCCACCCACTCACACACTTGGCTGAAGACACTGCCTGTATCTAGGATTAACAAGGCCCCTCCCACCTTTCCTGTCTTTCTTTTCCCTCCCCCTAAGGATCTGCATGGGGGTGCCGATCCCATCCAGTCTACACATCTGCTCTTTTCAGAGCTGCACCATCCTTACAATCCCCTTCTTCCTCCTTCACCACCAATGCATCCACAGCTAGGCAACCGTGAGCACCTGGGCAGCACCTGGTATGCAGTTGGCACTCACTGAATACTAGCTGCTGCCCTTCAAAAATTCTAATTCCTGGGGTAAAACCAGAACCCGGTAACAGTTAGTAGTATGTAAGCACATGGGTGCCTTTCCTTTCCCTCAAAGCTACAAACTCAGCAGGACAACTTGGATTTTCTCAATTTGTAATTAGTAAGTCTTAGATCTTAAAATAAGATCCCAAGCAGCCATATCACGTGGATGGTTGGTGAGACTGGGAACAGAGAGGGCAACCAAGGATGCTGTGTTGCAGACTGGCACCTGAATATTTAAAGCAAGTTCTCTCCGATAAGGTGACATGGAGGCAAACAAATTAGTGACCACAGAAAAATATTGATTTTAAAGCTGCTATTAGATAAAAATAAGCCAGGTAAAAGTATCAGATAGCGTGCTTTTTTTATTACTATTATTTGGCTGCACAGAGTCTTAGTTAATGGTACTCGGGATCTTTGCTGCGTCACTTTGGATCTTTCATTGTGGCACGCTGACCAGGGATGGAACCCACGTCCCCTGAACGGCAAGGCAGATTCTTAACCCCTGGACCACCAGGGAAGTCCCAAGCATGCTTTCTTATTTGAGATATTTTATAGAGAAAGTTTCTGGCTTTTTCCAATGATAAAACCGTCACCTCCCAGTCAAATAAAATCAGATTTTCTATGATCTTTACTAGAGAAGAAACACCAAGTTTGTATGTAGGATGAAATTGGCCCAAAGTGACTGCTGGAGCAGGAAATCAATCCACTCTGTGCCGAGAGCATTCTGATCTTCTTTTTCATTCTTACTGATATATAATCAACACATAGTGCCATGTAAGTTTAAGGTATACTGTGCAATGACTTAACACACACATGTATTGAAAAACAATGACCATGATTAAGTTTAGTTATGAGTTACCCATCTCCTCATTTTTTTCCTGTGATGAGAACTTTTAGGATCTACTCTCTTAGCAACTTTCAAGTAATACCTTCCAGCAGCGTCAACCATAGTCTGCAAATTATACTAAAGTTGCTCATGAGAAGTAGATGAAAAGTGAAAATGTCAGTCTTGTCCAATTATTTGTGATGCCATGGACCACAGCCCACCAGGCTCCTCTGCCCATGGGACTTCCCAGGCAAGAATACTGGAGTGGGTTGTCATTTGCTTCTCCAGGGGGTCTTCTTGACCCAGCAATCAAATCCAGGTCTCCTGCATTGCAGGCAGATTCCTTACCAACTGAGCCACCAGGGACGTCCTGGGAGAAGTGGATACTTCATTCCAATAAGGTCTCCAGATCTGCTCCACCCTCATGAAAAACCTCTGACATAGGTACTTGGTATCAGTAAGAAAGTCAAGGTGTTAAGTGACTCATACAGGATATTTCAGTAAGCAAACTGCTGAGAGTCGAACTGTGTTCTTTCTGATTCCAAAATCACACCTGCTTTTCCTCTAAGTAACCAAATCATCAGCACCCATCTTTCCTTTATGGGGAGCATGCATAAAGCTGGTCTATTTTAAAAGAGCAGTTTTGAAAACTGACCATGGAAACTCAGGCAATCTGCTGTGTACCAAATGACAAATCAGAAAAGACATCACATTTTTTTGATAATCAGATTTCCCTAGAACTTGCAGGAGGGTAAAAAATGATTGAATATGGAATATTTTTACTAGAATGAACAAAAGTGTCTTTGAGACCTTACAAGCAAACTGAATAAAAGGAAAAATTTTGACAGTAAATGCTAAACTTGTACTACTCCAAATTTATTTTACACCTCTACTGTTTTGGAGGGTTTTTTACAAATGTTAACAAAGGGTTAGCATTCAGATCAAAGAAAATGGATTGTGAAGTCCATTATGGTATTTATTTTAAATATGTCTGAATACATATTAAGAATTTCCACTGTGATGGGGTGGGTCATTCGACAGACCAGGCCAACATTTTTTACCAGTTACACTTACATTTTCCCCTTTTCTGGAGATAAACTCAATTAATATTTCCACATCTTGAAACTAGTAGTTTCAGTATCAAGACCTTACTTTAAAACAAATGCAAAGTCTTGGCCAAGAAAACTAACAATAGAAAAATAACTCATAAAGTTGGTGGTTATTTTAGCAAATGACAGTCTTTTTGTATTTAGTAAGGTTTGTGTTTTTGTTGACAATACAAGTATATTAAAATGCATACGAAGGTATATGTTTCTATTCCCTAAAGAGAAATTCAGATAAGTAAATACAACTGTACAAATTATCTTTAAGCCAGTTGCTAATTTAGTTTAGGCACAATATTTGGAAAATTATAAATAAAAATTTTCCATAGCATCAAATAATTTGGTATCTAACTTTCTTTACCACATAAGAAAACTAAATTGATTTATAAGTATTCAAATTTATGTGTAAGCAACTATCAAAAATAAAGTATAATTCAGATAGAGATATAATGTGTAACGATCAGGTGAGCAAATTTATAGAATCTTTCTAAGACAGAAAATTGAAGTGTTTACCAATTTGGAATTTAAAGATATTAACTTAACCCCCGGGCCCCCCCCGGTGGTTTGCAGTACTGTGCAAATTTTATTATTTATCTATCTCTAACACTGTAAAACTTTTGCGTGCAAAGTATATCCATTCATATTCAAGTATCCAAGTTTGATGAAGAATATCTTAATAGTCTACATATCTTGGAAAGGTAAAATATCTTCAGAAATGTTTTTGTGTTTTATGTATAATCATGAGTTAATGAGAAACATGTACAAATAATTTTTTCTTATTCATGTGTGTAATCAATAGCTCAGTTGTATCCAACTCTTTGCGACCTCATGGACTAAAGCCATCAGATTCCTCTCTCCATGGGATTTTCCAGACAAGGATACCAGAGTGGTTGTCATCTCCTACTCTAGGGGATCTTCCTGACGCAAGGAGCAAACCCAAGTCTCTTGTATCTCCTGCATTGACAGGCGGGTTCTTTACCATTTGAGAAAAAAATTAACAAATATCACCATGGTTTAGATTGATACTAGAAATTAAAATAAAAATGTGAATGTTTCTGAACTCAAAAATTACTGCTTTTCCTAGAAGTTATTTAGAATGTTAACATAAAGAAGAATACAATTTTAAAAAAGTATTCACATAAATGTCTTTAGTTTTGTTTTTATTGAATATAGTTAGTTTACAATGTTTCAGGTGTACAGTGAAGTGATTCAGTTTATGCACACATATATATATATTCTTTTACAGATTCTTTTCCATTATAGGTCATTACAAGATGTAGAATAGAGTTCCCTGTGCTATATACAGTAGGTCCTTGTTGTTTATCTACCTTATATATAATGGTGATTATCTGTTAATCCCACATCCATAATTTATTCCTCCCTACCCTTTCCTCCTTGGTAACCATAAGTTTGTGTTTTTTATGTCTTTGAGTCTATTTCCTTTCATAAACAAGTTCCTTGGTAGCATGCCTTAACTCTTAAAGCAGTGGTTCTCACACTCTTATTGTATAAAAACTTGCTAAACAAGGGTCTCAGTTTCTGGAAATCCTAACTCAGCAGTTCTGGGGTGATGTTCAGGATTCCCTACGGATCTACAAGGACCGCAAGGTTAGTTTTGATGCTACAATTTCAAGAATCATCCTCAAGGCAAAGCCCTGCTGGAAGCCTGTCATGCCATCTCTGGTGGACACTCACCTAAACCACTTCTTTCCGTGGCCTTGACTTCCATTAGACACTCGTGGGGATAAGAAAGTCACCCCCAGGAAAATACTATCCTGAGGATGATATTCCTTTTGACTACTGGTAAGTTTCAATAATGTAAACACCCTGCAAAACAATCCCTTACAGAACTTTAAAAGCCAAATGTGTCTTAGTTATCTCTATGATGTCTGGTGGCCCATATGACTGCATTCTTTTTCTTCATTAAATCGACTGCTGGGACTTAGCTTGTTTCTGTTGCTATTTCAAGATTATTTGAAATTTGGGAAGAGTCTGACTTGCGCAAAATACATACTGATGACACTTGGAATGATGACCAGTTGGGGGGCTAGTTTCAATCCAAGTGCCCTCTCCTCTGAAGAACCAAACTGACACCAGAGAAGCTGGGCAAAGGTAGTTATTTGGATGTTAGTTACCTTTCAGCCATGGACAATGAAAGTCATCTGAACCACTGACTGAGGGATGAGAAGCCTCTAGGTTCCACTACCGATCCCCAGAACTGTCCCGTCCCCAGGTCCAGGAGGCTGAGTATAGCATCAAGAGACCAAAAGTCGATTCTCCTCTTACTCCTGTTCAAATACATCTTAAAACTCCCCTCTTGTCCCCTTCAAGTGCCACTTGAGGGTTTGTGAAACGCTTTGTTCAATCAAAAGTCCAAAAGTGTCAGGACAAAGTTGACTTATGAAATTCAGAAGCTAGTGATGTTTATTTGCTATCTGTGTGTGTCAAGCAAGTCAGAAATAAAATCTGCAGCTTCTTCTTTCCTAACAAACCTTACTATTTAAAACAGCCAACCTAACAGAATTGAACTTTGGCTTCTTCATTAAAAATATATCTTTTCAAAATTAAAGAGTTCTAAATGTATGCAATTTATGCAAATAGATATTTTCCTAGGGCACCTATGGAATCTCCCTACACACAGTGTGTTTTTCAGGGCAATAAGTCAAAAGAACTCTTCATATCGAGGGCACATCATGATTTCTTTCTAAAAAGGGACAGAGTAGACCACAGAGTAGAGTGCAAAAACATATATTAAAAAGCTGGAGGAGATGAATGAATGAGTAGCAGAAGCTGATGATTTAGTGCTAATGGTTCGCTGCCTCCAAAGAAGGGCTCAAGCTGAGCGGGACAAAAAAACTCAGTCATCAACAGAAAGGAAAGCAAAGGATGCCGAAGGTTTGCTGTTTCAGTATCAGCAACCCGGGAGGACACAGGGAAAAGAGAGGGTGCCCCGGTGCCTTGTCCAGGTGGTACCATGGTCCCCAACTGGGCCTCTGGACAAAACCATCTCATGTAAACCTTAAAGAGGATTACCCCTCAAGGAGCACTGTAATGAGACCTTAGACTCAACAACAGCAGCCTATCACGGAGGCAGGCAGTCGCCGTTCCCCAAAGTCTTGCTAGCAGAGTTACATCAAAGCGAACGGGCACCAGATAGCAGGCTGCTGGAGGAATCCCTTATCTCAGCTCTAGCGGATGCGGCCGCTGCGATTGTCTTGAACTGCCACCTGTCCCAGGCATCTTTGAAGGCAACGCTAAGCCTCTGATGGATCTGACCTCCTTGAGCTGAGATCCTTTTATGTCTTTCTTCATTTTCTGCCCTGCTACATTCTTCCCCCGCCATGCACGCGACATGAAACAAAGGGAGTTCTCACTCCTGACTCACTGTCTCCAGCCATTTGAAAGCAAAGAAAAACAACGTTAAGGATTATACTCTGCCCGGAATATGGAGCGGTCCTCAGGAGACAAGCCTCTTATTTTTGAGTGTGACTAGACCACATTTATGTGGAGGAGCTTTACAAACGGTGGGTTCAACGGCACTGGGAGCCAAGATCCCAAAGCTGCATATGTGTGATAACTTGCAAACACAGGAATGATCCTATGGAAACTGATTAATAATCTCATTTCTGAACAGGAGGACTACACGTTCTAAAATATTAATACACACTTACCGAGTCAGCACACACGGGGACTTGAAAAAAAAAAAAAGGGATGGCAACAAGCAGATGTCCCCAAACCTGATTCAACTTAAAAGAATTTCTTTCAGAAACAAAATGATTGGAGGGGAAAATATTAAACACCCACACATACTGCAGGTGAGAAAAGTTTCAAAGCTGAACTAGTTCTCTCTGGGGCCTTTCTCAGAGGCTGGAAGAATCTGACATTTCCAAATCATATGAGGAGGAAGGGCAGTGTCTGTTACTCTGAAAAGGTCTTCCATTTAAGGAAAAAGAACACTGCCGCCATCCAAATCCATCCAATACAAGATTTCTCAACAACTTGCTTACACTGTCACACAAATCTGTCTCCACATACTGCTTTCATAATACTCATTTATGACTATTTCTCATATCTAGTGAAATTCCAGCACTCCTTAGTGACTCATTAGGAGTGGTATTACTTTAATATGCAGCCTCATTTCACTAAAGATTTTAGACAGTGGGAAAAATTCATGTAAAAAGTTGAAAATGCTAACTAAATAAAAATACAGTCAGAGAACAGTTTAGCTCAGGGGTCCCCAATCTCTGATCTAATGTCTGATGATGATCTGAGGTGCAGCTGATGTAATGATAACAGAAATAAAATGCACAATTTATTTAATGCACTTGAATCATCCTGAAATCATCCCCCGCCTCCAGCCCTGGTACATGGAAAAATAGTCTTCCACGAAATCACCCCTGGTGCCAAAAGGTAAGGGACCACTGCTCTAGAGAGTCAAGATGAAGAGAAAGCAAAATAGAAAACATGCAAACCATAGATCTCATAGTTAGTATAGCAGAGCAACATATTTAAATCTGAGTTTCCTGGTAGCCAAAGGGAAAAAGGAGAGTCAGACACATGATATTTCTTTTGCAAGAAGTCAAGTACACACCTAATCTTAGTGTATATCGTGGTCTTGTGTTCTGCGTGTACAGATAGCTAAACATTTCGGGAAAGCACATATTGCAAGTGAAATAAACCAGCAATTCTAAAACTGCTACCAGAGCCTGCCAGTCTGGGTTCTGAGGATCCAGTGAGGATCAGTTCAGAACCAGTTCTGGCTCCAACACCACACACACATACACTGCCCACTGCAGCTTGACCTCACTAATTCTGAGCTGATTCCAGTTCTCTCAGTGGGAATATTTAGCTTTTCCATTTTTCACCAGCACTCCACCCCAAGGACTTACTCTCTGATGGACAGCCTATCTTCCCACTTCTGACACAGCTCTCTGCTGCAGGCAGCCCTGCCAGTAATGAGCCTTTTCACCGGCATCTCAGGGGCCCTACAAGGGGTGGACCATCACTCCCAGGCTCTGTGCAGACAAACTGCCTTATCCTCATCTCTCCAAACTGGGATAAAGGCATTTTTCCCTGACACTACAGCTCATTACACGATCTTCAGGGATGCATGACTTAAAAAGGAACACACTGACATTTACTTCATGTGAGGTGGACAGTGTGTGTTTAAAGTTTTGAAATCTCCTCGCCTCCCTCATCTCAATGAGATCTGACTTGTAAAACTGTTTGCAGACTGTGGGTGGCTTCTATCCAGCACAGGTGCATCCTCAGAGTTCACTATGCCCGTCTCTTAAATACGACCAGTTTCCACCATGAAGACTAGGTTTAACAGAGCATCACCTTAACACCTTTATATCCTCCTAATACCTGGGACAGGTTAAAAGTAACTTTTTCACTTTAAAAACAAGATAAGTGTATATAATATTAATGTTTTTCTGAGTTAATGATTTCTTTGTGGTGGCATTAAAATGGACCATGTTAAAAATAAATTAAAAGCACAGTGTATTAGTCAGTGGCCTTAAAATAGACTTAACATGCAAATAAGAAACAACTAAAGATAAAAGACACATATGAGAACATATATACATGTAGATGTCAGGAGAAACATTTTCCTGTGTAGCAAGTCTAAAGTTATGGACACTCGATTTAACATATAATTTGATGACATCATCCATTTTAATTATATATTATGATGTTAGCCAGAGTTGAACTAGGTAATTTAAATTTCTACTAAACCACCATATTAGTTGCTTTTATAAAATCTGTTTGAGTGAAAAAAAAAACATAAACTAGAGGAAACTTTTCTCAGGAAATGAATGACTGGCTCTTTCAGTGAGAAGGATAAGACTTCTAAACGACTTTTTGGCTGGAATGTCAGTTGCCTTTGGGAAGTTGTACTATTTAATTTTTGTACATTATTCCATCCAATAAGTCACAACGATCATGCCTAGTTTTTGTCGAGGTAAGGCTTTACCCAGATCTTAGAGTTCAATTCCATTATTTTCAAGCTTCTTAACTTTGTAAAACCATAAAGAGAATGTAAGACATTCCAAAAGCTAAAAGCGAAAAAAAAAAAAAAATTAAAGAAGGATTCAGTAGCCTCAAAAAAGATCCTAAATGGAAAAGGTCAGTCCATGAGCCACACTTTTCTTGTGTGTGAGTATCTTCTTTAGGGTGACAGCCCCATGTCGAGGAGAGGTAAAGAAACTGCAACCATGCAAGGGTCCTTCCGAAAAGGGGAGCCAGCTTGCTAGGTGTTTTTAGTTCATTCTCTCATGTCATTCCTGTTACCACCCTAAAAGGTTGCCATGCATCCACCATTTTAAAGACAAGGAAACCAGAGTTCAGTGCGTGTCCAAGGTCAGACTGTCAGAAGCTGATAGAGCAGAGACTGGACCCTAAGTTTCTTTTTGCAGTAGAAACTTTTGGCAGTAGAACAAAAATGCAAAATATTTATCACTTCTAGTTCAAGATGGCAGGCTGGGAAAACACTTTTCTCCCCTATCCCTCTGAAGACCTCTTTGACATAAACACATGGAAGTAGATGTTGGAATGATGATAAAACATGAACAAATGGTAATAAAATGTACTGAGTACACACTTTGTATGGGGCACCTCTCACCACCACACCACACACACCCACACACAACTTGGAGAAGAAACAGCAGCTGGATAATTATAATACCTAATACTTACTAAGGCCATCTGCTATCAGCTAGCATGGGAGCATGTGTATGTGTGTGTTAGTTGCTCAGCTGTGTCCAATTCTTTGCAACCCCACAGACTGTAGCCCACCAGGCTGCTTTGTCCATGGGATGCTCCAGGCAAGAGTACTGGAATGGGTAGCCATTCCCTTCTCCAGAGGATCTTCCTGACCCAGGGATCAAACCTGAGTCTCCTGCATTGTAGGCAGACTCTACCATCTGAGCCACTAAGAAAAGTAGGAGCTTTATTTATTCAGTAATTCAATCCACAAAACAAGTCTGTGAAGCAGGTGCTGCTCTCATCCCCATTCTCAAGATGAGAAAACTGAGGCTCAGAAAGGCAGAGGGATTTTCCCAGGATGACACTGCTGGAAGTGGCACAGCCAGGATTAAACCCACATAGTCTGACATTAGAACCCATACTCTTAACACCGCCAATGAAATTAATAAAACCAGGACAAGAAATTTCAATGACTTCCCACAAGATGCAAAGAGGATAAGACTCAAATCATAACTGAGGCTTGTAGAGAAGTCTAGGTTGTTCTTTAAGGGAGCAAAGATAAATGTGGTGGCCAGTCCAGCCAAGAAGACTTTGGCCAGAGACATCTTTACATGGAACAAGGTGTCCAGCTGGTGCCTGTCTGTTGCCCCACACACATCAATACTGGTGGCTGGCAAGTTTCTGAGCTATGGCTTTATGCTTCTTCAAAAAAAAATGAATGCTCTAGTGTTGAGTAGAGTTTCCTGCTCTATACAGTAGGTCCTTGTTGGTTATCCACTTTAAATATGGAAGTGTGTACTATGTAACAACCCATATGGAAAAAGAATTTTAAAAATAATGGATGAATGTATACATAAAACTGAATCACTTTGCTGTACATTGAAACTAACACAGCATTGTTAATCAACTATACTCCAATATAAAATAAAAAGGTAAAACAAACAAACAAAAAAAAACAAATGTGCTGTCCTGGGAAAGCGAGTTCATTATGAATTTTGGAGCCTTCTTCCCATCCCAGGTCTCTCATTCAAATACACTCCCCATGAGAGTCATACCAGCTCTTACCACTGCAGGGCGCCTGACCCCTGATTGGGCCAAGCCACATTGGCTCACTGCTGCCCACGATAAAGCCCTCCTGGTCCTGGCATGTAGACAGCCCTGCTTTATCTCCCAAAAGATGAACCTGGCAATAGATCTGCACCGTTAGGATACTTACTCCAAAGAATGGAAACCAGGGCAGCCTCCATCCCCGAGGTTTTAACACAAACACTCACTCACACTTAGGATCACTAGGCTTATGACGAGCTAGAAGGGTATAAACGAGAATGACCAAAATAAACAAGAACAACTAACCCTGCAGGAAACTTTTGGAGAGTTTTGAGAAACCATTATTGTCAAAATAGCAAGATGCTGAAAAAAGAGAGACACAAAAGGGTCTTTTTAAAGAGCCCTTAGAAATTAAAAGTACAATGGCCGAAATGAAACTATCACCAAAAGCACTGAAAAGTGAATTCAAGGAAATTTCCCTGAACACAGAATTGAAAGTGAACAGATGGAGAATGTGAGAGAAAAAACTAGAGACACAGAGACATAACCCAGGAGGTCAGGCATTCAACTAAGTAGAATAAAAGAAGAGATAAAGGATGCATCTTCAAATTGGAATGATCCACCAAGTGATAAGCAGAATGAATGAAAATCTAGCTTAATTTAATTGAAAATACCTATATCTAGGGACACGCTTTCAGATGACTAAGTTTCCAAAGTTTCCAGAGAGGAAAAATAAGCCATTTACAAAGGAATACAAATCAAACAGGCATCAGACTTCTCATCTACAACTTTGGGTGTTAACAGATTTTTAAAGTTAGAATTTTAGCTAAAAGATTAAACAAAAGCAAAGGCAGAATAAAGATATTTCATATAGGCAAGAACTCAGAAAGTACGTCTGTCCTCTGCTATTGGGAAGTTACTTGAGGTATCCCAGTAAAATGAAAGAATAAACTTATAATGACCAAGTTGTCAGACCCAGAAAACAGTGGTTCCAACCCAGATGACTGTTAAGGGATGTCCTGACACACCTGGTCCAGATTAACTGGGAGAACGAAGTGCCCAGGAAAGCCAAGTATTCCATCTTAAGGGCAAAAGATACAGTTGAGAGGCTGGGGAGAAATGTAAAGATAGTATAAAGGCAATGCTAGAGGAAAAGCTAAAGTAACTACAAAAAAGCAACATACTAGTATGTATGCTATTAAATCAGGGTAAGAATAGACAAACCACTTGTTCTTAACTCTAGACACATCACCGTCAAGATCCACAAAGAAGTTAGTGATGGGGACTTCCCTGGTGGTCCAGTGGTTGACTCCATGCTCCCAATGCAGGGAACGTGGGTTCAATCCCTGGTCAGGGAACTAAATCCTGCATGTCATATTAAGAGCCCACATACTGCAACAAGTGCTGCAACTAAGGCCTGCCATAGCCAATACATTTTTAAAAAAGAAGAAGTTAGTGACGGAATTCCCTGGAGGTCCAGTGGTTAAGGACTCCATGCTTTCACTGTCCAGAGTCTAGGACCAATCCCTGGTCAGAGAACTAAGACCCTGTAAGCTGCGAGGCCAAAAAAAAATAAAATAATATAAAAATGGACTTTAAAAAAAGAAGTGAGATCCTAGTATTTATGGAAAGAAATAGAAGAACATTTCTATAGCTTTGAGGTTGCTGCTGCTAGAGATGCTTTATTGATTTTCAATTTTTAAAGTCAAGCTATGGACAAAAACATAGCAGATAAGGTGCTGATAGTAAGATACATGGAGATATTAACAACTTGGACACTATGACAGGAAAGTTTGGATTCAGGAGACTTTTGAAATGGAAAATCAAAAGTTACTATGAAAACTTGATGAAGAAAAGAAACATAGGTTTAATATAGTCTCTAAAGTTATAAAAAAAATCACAACAGACAAAACATAATTAACTATAATATCGATATTGAAAGGAAAGGAAGTCCAGTGTTAGCAAATTAAAGGTTATCTGTCTTATTGGAGAGTTAATAGACCATACTGAGTACAATATATCAAGAGTTGATATATCAGGAACTAAAGGTATTAGTACATACTGCAGCTGTAATTGTTGTCTATCAGAAGAATTAAAACAGAAATATCAAAAACTATCCTTGGGTCTAAGGTTGGAGCAGGAAGGATGGGGCAACATTAGCTTTGCATCCTAAGCTCTTGTGAACACTATAATTTGAGGAAGTGAGCATGTGTTGTAAATATAATTTTAATAAAAATGTAATAAAATGTTAAATTATAAAGAGAACTTCAAGCTTCTTTCTGGATCTTTTCTAGGGATAATAACAAACCAACATTGGAGTAATCAAACAATTCCCAAATATGAAAAAAAAATGTCCAGCTTTTACAAATCATGTTTCCCCCCAGCCCCCGTTTCATTTTTACAAGTAAGTTTCAAGGAGAGGTCTTTGCTCGTACCTGACTCAGCTTTCCCAGTTTGGAATATCACTCTGAACTCCTGAGTGGCCTGGAAGCCCGTAGCTCCACAAGTTGCATCCCATTTTGGCATCCTCAGGACATCAGCTCTATCTGTTCAACTAAATCAGACATCCTTTGACAGAGATGAACCAATATTCACAGGGTGATTTTGTAAAACATTTAACTGAGAGCAAAAAAAGACCTTAAGAGTCATTTAAAATAAAATGAGCCCTAATGAAGATAAGAATGTTTACTTACCACCTACCACCCTATCAAGAATCAGTTTACAGCTATAGAAAACAAAATTATGGCTACCAAAGGGGAAAGGGGAGGGACAAATCAGGAACTGCTGCTGCTGCTGCTAAGTCACTTCAGTCATGTCCGACTCTGTGCAACCCCAGAGACGGCAGCCCACCAGGCTCCCCCGTCCCTGGGATTCTCCAGGCAAGAGCACTGGAGTGGGTTGCCATTTCCTTCTCCAATGCATGAAAGTGAAAAGCAAAAGTGAAGTCGCTCAGTCGTGTCTGACTCTTCGTGACCCCATGGACTGCAGGCCACCACACTACTACATATAAAACAGATGAACAACAAGGACCTACTGTAGAGCACAGGAAACTCTGTTCGATATCTGTCATGACCCGTAATGGAAAAGATTTTGAAAAAGAATATACATATATAACTGAAACATTTTGCTGTATATCTGAAACACTGTAAATAAACTATATTTCATTTAAAAAAAATTAAAAAAAGAATCAATTGCTTTGCATATCACCATAGCCTACTGTTATCATCCCCAAGGCCAAAAGCCTTTCCTTCAACTTCAGAACACAAAAAGGCCACCTTTAGGATTAATTTCTAGAAGAAAAAAACTTTTTAGGAATGTTGAAAGAATGAAAGTCTTTAAAAATGCAAATCAAGCAAAAAATACATATATAATATCTAAGCCATCAGACTACAGGGGGGAAAAAAGAAAATGAAGCTCCAACTTCTCTGAATCTTTATTTCTAACATGGCTGTTTGCAAAACAAGGCTGGCATTCAAATAAAGCAGGTACTCTGGAAGAACTATCTTACCTTGGTCTCAGGTATTATTGGCTATACAGGACAAGTAAGGATAGGACGTGCTGCTGATGCCTCTGAGGTCACTAACTCCAAAACCTATCATAGGATACAACCTGTGGAGTCTCTAGCCAGTCCGCACCCAGGTCTCACTCCCAAACCAAGTCCCTGCCAACCATGGGTGTTGGGAACTCCCACGACAGGAGGGCCCATGTTTCCACATGACATCATCCTGTAGGATCTCAACTCTTCTCCAAGGAGGGGCCAGCCAGAGCCCTAATAGCAAGCTCTGTTTAACAGAGCTTCTAATTGGAATCTTCATACTTGAGACAGAAGGCGAGAACAAAAAAATCCATGCCTTAGAGTCACGCTCACCTAGTGACTCATTAAGAGAAAGACACTTCAGAAAATCTGAGCATTAATAGCAGGAGACTAGCATCAAAGGAGCAAGGCTTTGCTGCTACCAAAACGAACAGATTTTTAAAGAATATCCTATTGGAGCAGATTTCTAAAAAGGAACTATAAGGCCTGTCTCCCAATTCTTTCTCTGTGGAGAGGGGTGGGTTGTGCTGACCACTCACCTCGACCATTGCTGGGATATTTTACAGTCTGGAGAAACATGGCCATCAAAATGAAATATTAAGTTCAAGTAACCAAGCATGAAACAGACTCATGTTTTAAAATAATCTAGTACCAATGACCCGAAACTGCACTTGAACTTTTCATGCCTTGGACTCATTTCCTTGTTCCTTTGAAGCATTAGATGATGGAGAAGAGACGGAAGGAGAATTTTAGGCAGCCTCGATGGTACACAAAAATGCCAACTGCAACTTTTGCCTATGGGACTTCCCTGGTGGTCCAGTGGTTAACATTCCGTGCTTCTGTGGCTAGAGTCGCAAGTTCAATCCCTGGTCAGGGAAATAGGTTCCAGAAAAAAAAAAAAATAGAATTAAAACTTCTGCCCACCCTAGCTCAGAGGGCATGCCTCTAAAAACCTAGACAATCTATGTTTCATGAGCTTATTAGACTTTAAGGGCAAGAATTGCGTGCCGGACAAGAGCCACTGAAGACGCTCAGGTTCTATCAGTCATGTGGAAGGTGTGGTGACATCAGCAGTGACAAAGCCCATCTGTGCACTTCCTTGGGGACTGTGACCATGCACACATCACTGGAGGGCCCTGGAAAGATTATTAGAGAGAAAACAAACTCCCTTGCTTGGCTGAAATATTAGCAAGGGTCACGATCAACTTACGTGAAATCTGTCCCCAACCAAAAGTTGAAAATTCATGGGAGCATTTCAGATTGCAGTTCAGAACTCCTCATAAATTAATGAAAGTCAGACATGAAAGTTAATAACAGCTGGAACGGATCAAGCGGAAAGAAAATGCAGCATCGGCATATGCGTTATGTGAATTTCTCAGAGTCCATAAATTTGATATTTGGAAGGAAGAAGGGAAATGTTAATTAGGAGAAATTTCATACTGGATTTAAATTTGCCATGGAGTCAGAGCTCTATTGTAAAACCCCGCTGGAATCAGAAATCACCCTCCCCAGACCCGGGTCGTGCCTTTCATCCTGTTATTTTATACTTGTTGATAGGGGACTTAATTGTTTTCATCTGTTGTTTCAAGCGATCTCTCCCCAAAATATAAAATCAAGAGCCAGGGTCATACTTTGTGTTTCTACTGCGTGTGGTGCTAAGTTAATGTTGGGGAATCAATAAAAATATCTAAGTCATCCCTCTGCCTTCTCTAAACGCCTTAGAGCAATTTTCCATAATTTTTAGACTGTTCTAGTTACAAAGATCTCAGGGGATCAAAGTCACTCTTGAAAGACTCCACCTTCACTTTTTTTATTCTCCTGGTACAGAGGAAGCTTTGTTACAACTTGTATCTTTATTATCTGATCCCGATCCATCTCAGGTGAGATTGAGTCCCCTAAACTATAACTCTATGAAGATAGGATCTGATACTCATATCAGTCTTTACAGCAAATATCAGTCCTGCCTGCAGGTCCCTGAGAGACAGGGATCTCCCTGGTCTTCTCCTTGACTGTCTTCATGGATTTGCTTCTGTCTTTACCTTCCTTCACATCTATTTCCTTATTTGAATGTCCCTGTGTCTTTTTAGCCTGCACAGGCTGTTGTTCGTATTCAGTCCTTTTCATCTTTCCTCATAAATCATTCCTCCAGCTCCTTAACCATGCTTAACTGCTTCTCCCCAGGATTCTTTCTGTTTCTCTGAGACACCAAAACCAGGAGACAAGGAACTGCCCACATTAGTGGGACAACAAGATGTCTTCCTGTGAAAAGACTGTGGTTCTCTTTCTTCCCCTCTCTGACACAAACTTTCCAAGTATACTTATAGATAAAGGGATGCCCTCTCCCTGCCACTTCCTCCCCTGGCTGGGCAGGCTGGCCCACTGCCCTGGTGTCACACAGGACAGGTGAGGGCCCAGTGGCCTCTATGCAGTGGGGGGAGCTGTCCCCAGACAGGCCTAGATGGGGCGAGGCACTGCATCATACTGGCGACACGTGAAAGCCCAGTTACTTACATAGGCTGCTCTTTGGAATGGAGAGCTCATGTAATGAATCCATTGTGGATCCAAGAGACAAGCCTGTGGCCCAAGTCCCTGTAGGTCTGGAGGAAACAGGGATATGGTAAGGAGACAGAGCTTAACAACTAGGAGACAGAGCTTAACAAGTGCACGTGGGGCCGTCCTCTCTGATTCCCAAACCCTAGGCCTAGAAGCCCAGTCTCAAACTGGCCCTGGGAGCAAGCCACATAATCACTCCAGACCTCAGCCTCAGTTAATTCAGCTGCCAGATGGGTTTGTGGGAAAAAAGAAATGAGATCATGTAACAGGGGTCTGGAGCCCAGTGGCTAGCACACGATAAATACTTCATGTGAGCACCAGTGTTTCCCCACACACTTATTCCCCCAAAATAGAGACACAGAGAGGACCGGGAGGCCTCCCCACACTTAGATCATAGGTAACTTCCAATCTTTGGGAGAGTCTAAGCTGCAAAGCAATTTCTCACTTTCTCCCACATGGCCACATGCAGAAATATGGCAAGGACAGAGGTAGCACTAAGCATACCTGTGCCTTCCGTGCTAGGATCCAACAGTACAGGCCAGGAGACCCACATGGCAGGCAGCCTGCCCTCTCAAGGCCCTCCAATCCCTAGCCAGCCCCCGTTGGCAACACCAGCACCCAGTTCTGGAAGAATCCCTGAGCTCCCAGCTGAGCCAGCCTACACAGGTCTTGGTGCACACCTGGACTGCCATCTTGAAGTCTCAGCAGTTAAAGGGCATGAGCTAAGGATTTGCGCTCTGGAGCCCAACTCTGTGAATCCCAATCTTGTTTCAACCACTTTGAGCCAGGTAAAAACTGACTTCGCCTTCCTGGACCTCAGTCTCCTCATCTGTCCATGGGGAAAATCACAATGAACTCCCATGAAGTTGTTGCTGGGATTTCATTAATTACATGAATTCAAGCAAAGCCTGTACCATACTATGTGTTACAGAGGGAGGGCTCAACTTCTGCCGGCCATGGTTTCTATTTGGGGCAGGGGAAGGGCAGCATGTAGGATCTTAGTTCCCCACTAAGGCTCAAACTCGCACCCCCTGCAGTGGGCTGCCAGCTGAGCCAGCCTACATAAGTCTTGGTGCACAGCTGGACTGCCATCTTGAAGTCCAACTATGGTTTCTAAAAAGGGGAACCAGTTTCCACTGGGCTACTGCAACACCTGTTGAGAGTTGCCTCCCAAATTCTGCCCTCCACTCCTTCATGAGAGTCCCCACACACCAAAAAACGTGATATTCCTTGAGTAAAAAAATCAAACCATGTCACTTCCTCCACTGGCTATCCACTGGCCTACAAGATACCCCCAACTCATCTCCCCCACCTATTTCACTGCCTCACTAGTCCAGCACACTTGCCTTCTCTCTGCTCCTAGATGTGGCCACAGGAAATCCACAAATTCCACTCTTAAAGTGAAATGCTCTCCCCTTGGACCTTCCCAAGGTTGAACTCCTTTTTGTCACTTGAGTGTCAACTGCAAAAACATTGCCCAGAAGGGCCTTCCCTGTTCTGCCCACCCCTTCCAAGGTACGATTCTCCACCCCCACTCTCACCCCAGCACACCATCTGCCTTAGTGGACTCAGAGCACCCACTGTGCTGTCTCATTCTTGATGTCCCTCCCCCCATGTTTGGTGTATGTTTCTCCTCTGGCTAGAATGTGGGCTCCACGAAGGCCTGGACCTGACTGGTCTTGGCAAACACTGCCCCCTCAGGACCTAGACAGTGTCTGACTGAGGACAGACTCTCAAAAAGATGCAAGAATTTTTGAAATGCAAATGAAGATCATACATCATGTACCCAATAGAGTAAGATTTGAAGCACATCACACCAGGGTTCTGATCAGAATAGTCGGGGACACTGGAGGCACTCAGGTGCCTCCAACTGCTCATCAACTGTCTCTCTATATCATCAATTTGGGGAATGTGAAAGGCACAAATTATGCTTGAAACATCATTAAAGATAAAACATGAAGGCTACATAAATATGCATTTCATAGCATTATGTGCTGTGTAATATATATCCTGTATGTTAAATATGAAATAAACTGCACATTTGATCAGAAGAGTCAATCTATGCGGTCAGATTCTTTGAAGTAAGCTGGAATCACAGACGCTGGTGGAGGGGGAAGGGAGGTGATGACGTTCCTTATTTAAAGGGGAAAAACAGGATTGGGGAAGGAAATCTGAAAACTCATCAAATTCAAATGCAGGTTTATTTCACGAAAGCCAACAGAAAAAAGAGTTGGTGTCTGTTTCCTAGGATGCTTCGTGCACACTTCTCTGCTCCTCTCTAAACCAGGAGATAGGCTCCCCTTTGATCCCACTCACAAGCGAGGAGCATAATCAGCATGTAGATTTGGGTCCCCCCAGTGGATGAGTAAATAACCAGCTTCTTAGAGTGAGCTTCCTCTGACCTACACAATGCCCACTGATTAGCCCTGCAGCCCCCCACAGAGAGGACTCATGAGTACCCCCCAACCCCCCTACCCCCAACCCCCACCATCTCCCTTAAGACTCTTTCTGTCCAGGCTGGATTGCAGGCTTATCCCACTTCTGGAAGTCTTTGTTCTCATTTTCTCCCAGTGGCATTAGCTACTGGATTTCCCAGATGAATTTCACTTTGTTATTCCTGGGCCCTCTCCCCAACCTCGCCATGGGCCCTTTGCACAATACCTCTGGCTCCACTGATGTCAGAGGATTTGAGTTTTTCAGTAAAGTAAAACTCCAGGTTTTTAAATTTTTTATTGTGGATCTTATATTCTGAAGTTAAAACATGTCTTGATAGAGAGCATTCTTAATTCATTGGCAATGAAGTTGCACTTATTTCCCAGTGTTTGGGGTTTGTACTTTGAGACCAAGATGCTGTGATTATGAGGGTTATCTAATACAGAAAAGCTGGAGAACAAGTAGATATGATTTTGTTGTCTTCGAAAGAAAATTTAACACACGGCACTGGGGAAGCAGTAGCATGTCCTTGAGGACCACAGGACGAGGAATCAGCCAAAGAAGTCAGGAGGGTCTAAGGATGAAACTGCACACAGGCAAATCAGAAGGAGGAAGTGAATTAAATCTGGGACAAATTCTGGGCTGGTGATGGGAAACATAGTTACCCAAAGATCTGCTAAAATATACAAAAGCCATGAAATAAGTCTTAGGGCTTGCCCTGGACTCATGCAGCAGATCAGCTTCTAGGAAGCCTGCGGGCTTGCACTTCTACAGCCTGTCTCCTGCCACTCTCTGACGTGAGCTCCAATCCCCAGGCCCCTAGTTCTCAGGTCCTCACGAGCGTCAGGTTTTCCTTTGGCCTCTACGCCTTTGCAAATGTCTCTCTACCTCTACCACAAGTATTTATTCAGGTATAACTTTCTCCAGGAAGCCTTCCCAACTCATCAAGTCTGGGTTAGGTGTGTGTGTGTGTGTTCTACTCCTCAGGGACTCTGCATCTATCTTTTATGATACATCCTTTATACCAACTTTCGGCAAGGGCTTATTCTCTTGTTCTATTGTCCCACTGGCCTAAAGCTCCACGGAAGCAACGACCTTGTTCTTTCTGTCCAACACAGGTTAGCACTTAAGAGACATTTGGTAAGCATGATTAACTAGCAAATGACTGACAGGTGAACCAAAAACACAAACAGCTAATGAGTCCAGAACTTTCTTCATTTAGTTCTAACAGGAAGAAACTCATCAAAAACTTAGGCTGATAAAAAGCCAGGGAAGACCCCCATCCCCGCCCACAAAGAAGGGATGATATTAGGAAAATGAAAACAATGCGTTTTAGGAGACGAAAAGTATGGACCCACATGTAAAAGCTCAAAGGATTGAAAGTTGGATACTTTTCAAAGAGTTCCACAAGAATCTAAACTCTATCAGAACATAAGAAGGACAGAGCCATAAAATGCCAGATTGGCAACCCCATATTAAAGCAAACTGTGCAAGGCACAAAGAAAAATCCAGCCCTTTTACTAAGTGAGATGAAGATACAGCACAAATTTATAGATACAAGATCAAGAAAGCTAAAGCAGAGCAGGAGATGCAGCTTTCAAGAGACATCAAAGGTAACATTCTTTAATTATACAAGAAAAAGAAGGAGGGGGCCAAGGATAATGTTGCCTCTGTTAGAAAATGGGCTACGAAGCTGTGAGCAGATGGCTATGAAATGGCAGGAGTTGCCATGTTTCTCATGCTTTCTCTCAAGGAAGGAGAGGGTGACGGAGGAGGAAAAGAAACTATAAGCAACCAAGAATACTGTCACTTGTGCTCGGTGTTGAGTGGGTAGCCAAATTAGAAAAGGAACAGAATTCCATGGAATATTTAAACAGTTGGATTCATGATCCCAATCAATTTGTCGATGGAGGATCCCATTATCAGGAATTACACACATACTTCCACACTAATAAGTTGGAAAGATGTTACTGAAACTGTGAATTGCCTTAGAGGTTACTGAAGATAAGAGAGATCACTGAAATTTATTAAAGGGAAAAACAAATACCATGCTCACCTTAACCACAGGAAGAATACCTACCTGTTTGATTTTTAGATGGACTTCAAAATACACAGGAGATCTCCTATGCAAATCCCATGGTGTTTAAAATGAATTGGTCCTCATCCAACTCTGAGTAAAGTGTCAATTTCCTCCAAAGAACCACAATGCATGATGTCTGAGCATCCTGGCAGTTGTAAATGTGCTGCAGGTATGTGGAAGCAAATACTCTTGATGTTTTGCAAATGAACAACTTATAAATGAATTAATGTGTCATAAACACTTTAAACCTTGCCTATGTTCAGAGAACGGAGAAGGCAATGGCACCCCACTCCAGTACTCTTGCCTGGAAAATCCCATGGACTGAGGAGCCTGGAAGGCTGCAGTCCATGGGGTCGCTGAGGGTCAGACACCACTAAGCGACTTCACTTTCACTTTTCACTTTCACGCACTGGAGAAGGAAATGGCAACCCACTCCAGTATTCTTGCCTGCAGAATCCCAGGGACGGGGGAGCCTGGTGGGCTGCCATCTATGGGATTGCACAGAGTCAGACATGACTGAAATGACTTAGCAGCAGCAGCATGTTCAGAGAGGATGGGGGGTGGGTAGTATGTTTGAATCAGAGGTTGACTGTAGTGAGTAAATTATAAAATGGAAGCAGAAGCTTCCATTTCTTCTGTTTGCTGAGGAGCTACCCCTGACCAGCAAGCTCTGGATCAACTTCATCTCCAGTGTTGATAGGCCAAGCAATGAACAGCTCACCCCTTCTCTGCATTAACAAGCCCTCTCGGTCCTGCCTAGGAACTCTGGTGGATAGAAGAACAAAGCACTGCCCCAGACATCACCTTATTCTAAAGAAGATCAGGCCAACATATACGGACAACCCAAGCTGTGATGTGTTTCAGGGTCTTACATGGACTAGGGGAGCGGGGTAGGAAAAGATCTTTGTGAGATGGGACTTAAGGAAGCCTTTCAAAGGAAGTGCATCATTAGACTGAAGACTGCATAGCACTTGAAGGTGAGGAGAACAGACAAGAATTATTCTAGGACAATAGCCTGAGCAGGACCGCCTGAGCAGTGGGCCAAGGGAGCCAGACTTGCCTGCAGGGGGCACTGTTAGGGCAACAGAGAGAGAGAGAGGGCCAGGCCAGAACAATAAGCCAACTGGTTCTCTCTAGACCATGGTCTCCCTTTGCCTTCCCTTTCTATTCATTCCTCTCCTAGAGGAATGGGCTTCAATCTTCTCCCTGGTCCCCTCTAATAGGTATGTCCCTTAAATTCAACGGATAAAATCAATAGCTCTTTCTCCAAAGGTCACAGTGCTTCTCTTCCCATCGAGTTCCAGTCTCTCTCGCTGTTTCCCAAGACTCATGCGTAGAGTCACAGTCATGTCAAAGATTCAGTGGGGAGTAGAATCTGGAGCCTCCTAAAAATGATTCCAAAATTTCCACCACTTTCTGCAGGGTTGCTTGCAGTGTAGCTCTATTTTAAAAAAGTCTGTGGACATGGGCTCACTATTTCTGGTCTTAAAACATTTACCTCCAAGCTACTGAAAGAAACCTTGGATCATTACACTGAATTTCTAAGAGAAGGACAGGAATAAGCAGAGAGCTTTTCTTAAGCTCATAAATAAGTTTTGCAAAGCTTCCTAGACTTATCTGCATCTTCCCACTCCAGGTCCTCCCATGATTCAAGTCGACTAGCTCAAGATGCAAGACAGTCAGCAAAGCCCCCAGACTAGGACCCAACATCAAGCTTTCTGGTGAAACCCTCCAGTTTATGGGGGGTGGGGGAGGGAGGGAGGAACAATCACAACACTCCTGATTGGTTTCCCAACTGTTCTCCAAAGATGCAAACGACAGCCTGGATGAGAACAGAACTGTGCACCCGGGGAGCTGTCACTGTCTCTGCAGTTTGGTCAACACCAAACTGTTCACTTGTGCCTCGTAGGCATCTTTGTCTTTCACAGCCTCCAGATGACACTCCAAGAGTAAAAGAAATGTGAGCAGGTGCATCTATTAAATATGTAAAATACACCTCTTCCCTTCTCCTCACTTAGAAGATGGATTTCTAAAGGGTGTGGAAAGTCACCTAACATAAAGACAGACAGGTAGAAAAAATATCTTCCGTGCCTTTTTTTTTTTTAGCACACAAGAATGCAAGTGGGCTCGACACATCAGCTTTCTGCAGAAGATAAATGCTAGCCAATTAAAAATTCAGTTTCTTTTCTTTAAGCTAATTCCTCAGGTTCTTGCTAATTAGCAACTAATAGTTCTGTCATCTGAGCTGGGAAACATAAGGAAGAATACCAGCGGTATGTTTTCAATCAAAGCATTTACATGGAGGAATGAATCATAGTTTCCAGGAGGAATAACTGCTTGGGAGCAGTTGGGGGCATAAAGAAAGCAGTCTTCACACAACTATAAAACTGGAAAAGAGACCTGAAATTTTAGAAAAGCGGGCATCTTTCTAAACCCTCCCCACCAGCAGGGGACCTGTATGACATGATGGTGATTCCAAGAAACTCCCCACCAAGACCCCAGCAGGGATAGTTGGAAAACTGCACTCCACAGTCCAGAAGACAATGCAACACATGTTTTCTGTAACAGGGAAGCGAATAAAAGTTAAGTGTCGGCAAGGGTACAGGAATGCTTTAACTATTATGTCACCTGCCTTGTCAGTTTATAAAAGAAGAAATGCACGGTGGTAAGTGAAAGCAGGGAGTGATGGTGGTTTGGCATATCTGGCTGCAGATGAAGCAGGAGCAGAATAAAATCTTTGCTGAGAAATCTTTGGGCTGGAGATGGGGGTCGTCATCCTGACTCCAGGACAAGCAGGTCAGACTCCCCAAATCTGGTCCCGCCTATGCCCTGCCCAATTATAAAGCACGAGTGATCCCACAACAGCCAGCCTGCCAGCACCACCCCAGGTCTGAGCCACGCGGCTGGAACATCTACTTTCTTGCCTTGATATACACCACTTCCACAGCTACCCTTGGCGAGAGAAAGCCCCCGGTGCCCCCTGTGAGGATTTTATTCCAAACACATGTTGCAAATGTTTGAAGTGCCCGCTACCCTGGCGTTTTCTCTTTTTCATTTTTCTAAAAGTCAAACCCACAAAACCCAAAATACTTTGAATCCCGCCTAAGTGCAATTTGTGAAGATGCAACATTGCCTACCCAAGGATAACAGAGCCTGATGCAATAAAAATTTTACAGATGGCCTTCTGAGGGGAAAAATGATTTTCCTTTTTCCGGTCTTACAGGAAGCCTGCCCACACGTTAGAAATACAAAGTTAGTATATATAGAAGCACAAATTAGGCATCTTGGAACGTCTGCGTTTTCCAACCACAGAGAAACGCAGGAATTACTGTGAGAGTTCACAAGCCCAGCTACACTGGACTAGAGAAATCTTTCCCTTCAAGGGTCTAGTGGGGCTGGCAGACGACTCAAGGGAAAAGGGAGTGACCTAAACAGATGCCTCTGAACCTTTAGCTACCGAAAGTCCACGATCAGTTTGTGTGCTTGACAAGGCTGCTGACGGAGACAAGGTAAAGAAAAGTTTGGCTGGCCAAACTTTTACATCTCATTTGAAAAAGAGGGCACTTTTCTCACATGCTAAAAGATTCTTGGAAGATGTGTCAATTTCAGCTTCCCATCTGTCATCTACCTGGATAATTTAAATCCATGTCAGATAGGTATTATTACAAAGTACCTAAAAAAGCACTCATTATACTGGTAGAAGATTAAGTAATCCAACTGGGTTCTAAAAAAAAATAGAGTCATGTCCTACAGACTTCTTGGAGCTTAGTTTAGGACACCTTTCCATCATTTACCACGAACACCTAAATACTATACCTTTCACTTTTCCACAGGCATTAAGCTTGTATTTATTATATAAAACACTTTCTGGTAGGAATTTTAAATGTTAAAACTACTCCAACTCATGCAAAAGGTTTAAAATTTCTCTGCTCCTCAAATAGGAAAAAATGACAGTCCATCCTTTAAGATTCAGCAAGAAAGACTTCTTCTGATTAGAAGACTGTGGCACCCCATGCTAACCCCACAATCGCTCCCTAAGAAAAGATTTTTTTTTTTTTTACAATTCACTCCATCTCTAATCTGTGTTTAGAGAAGACACTGACCTTGGGGAATCAGAAAGGCAGGTCTGACAGAGAAAGGCCAGTCTACACTGAACCGAACACAACTGCAATTCTGACCAGACACCTTGAAGAGTGAACTTATCACATACAGATGGTGGTGGGGACGATGTTGCTGCTGCTCATGATGACGAAGATGGAACAGGAAGAAGAGGAAGAAGCAGAAGGAAAACGAGGCAGAGAATAGAGAGAATCCTCAATGATTCAGATGCATTCACCACGAGCCAGAGATTGTACAAAATATTGGTATTTTATTGGCTCTGTCTCACTTAATTGTCGCAAGGACACTGTGGGACTGGCAGTCTCACAATACTCCCATTCAACAGCTGAGAAGGGATCCTCGGAGAGATCTTAGAGGACAAGCCCACTTGGCGACAGTCACAAGGTCAGTAGGTGGCAAGGCTGGAACATGAGCGCCCTGGTTGCTGAGCCAATCTCCAGGACTCCACATCCATATAATGGATGTAACGATAGCATTTATTCACGCCCACCTAAGTGAGGACCTTGGAATGGTGGGGCAGAAAAACATTTGCCATTTGGTGATAGACAGCTTACCTCACTTATAAATTACCCAATGATTTATAGTGGTTTGAACAATACCGTGGGAAAAGCTGAAGCACAACCAACCTATAGGTGCAATGTCTCTTCAACAGAGTGATAAGCAATGGTTCCAAGAGCCATCAAGAGTTTTCCAGCGCCCTGTGCTAGTTCATACTCCCACTGGAGGTTGGAGAAGGGGGTCACACACAAGGACCACTGAGGAGGGACAAGGGTCCCAGGTGTGCAGAGAGCCCCTCAAAGGATGAGGAGAGGACTCAATGGGCAAACCGTTAGAACAAATGGGCCGAGAGCAAACTGCACGTTGAACAGCACAGAGAAAGTTAACGGTCATCTGCCTACTTCGCTCAGCTGTCCTGAGCAATTAACTATTCACTAATTAGTGAGCATCTGGAATGAAAAACAAAACATAAATATGAAACAGGGAAAGTTTGTGTTCCCATCCAAGGGCACAAACAATACAGGGCATGTATGGCTGATAATCTAGACTTTATCCTTTTTCAAAAGTACGCATACTCTCGGGGAATATTAATATAGGTAGGGAGCATGTAGAGTCCCTCATATTTTCTGCATGGATGAGATCTAATAGAGACCCATCCACAAAAATACATTGTAAAAAACTCAGACATGGGCTTGGAGAAAAACCTTACTGACAACTACTGTAAACTCTCATTCCAAAAATAAAGGAAAAATAAAACGAAATAAACCTCTAACAAGAGAAGAAGAGGAACGCACACACTATACATCCTCATTTCTGTAACTGTAGAAGTTAACAACTGTAGCCATAGGGCTGAGAAGCACTTTTTAAACAGAAAAGTTGCAGGCTTTTTGAAAAACTAACAAGAAGTCATCGAACCTTTTCCTCTATGCCTCTGACCACTTAAAAAAAAAAAAATTCTCCCTCCACTGAAAAAAAGTAATGTATCTTCCATCTTTACCAACAATATAATCTAGTGGGGAGGACGGGGGAGCAGTTGCTGAGACTTAAGGTTGTGTGAAGCGCTTTGATCTGCGCCCTGATGAGGGAACATTCCCCTCTGCTTCAAGCCAACTAATGAAGGGATGAAATTAGCTTTTATCCTGGGCACTTTCTTGAACCAAAAAACATGCACTAATCAGCTGTCCTCACTCATCAGTCATCTGGCTAATGACCTTTTGCCTTAAAACACTAAAATTTCTGAATGATGTGGAAAAAGGAAAACACAAACCAGTCCCCCTCTGTGGCACACGATGGATCATCTGGAATTGGAGCCGGGAAGGTTAAACAGCAGGTCTGTATCCTGGCAAGGTGATAAATCTGTAATCAAGAGCTGCACGCTTGGGCATCTCAATATGAACTTCATTACTCCACCACTGAATTATATATTTTAACTAGAACCAGGCCAGAAACAAGCTCAACCCTTATATAGTTTCTTTTGCATTCTGCAACCATCCCATGGGTGTGTTCACCATCCTAGTTCATGTCTTAAACTTTCTGAATGTGAGAAGAGGAGCTTACGAGGTCTCCAGTTTGCGAATTCCAGAAGAAAGTAGAATACACAGAAAAATCTTCCACAGAAGGAATTTGGCCCTGGCTGGTTAAAAGAGGTTTGTTTGTTCCTCAACAATAAAGCAAATATATATATATATATATATATATATATATATGAACAAGGGGAATATCTGCCATTAAAGACATCTGCTAATGCCTCCCACTTTAATAACTCCCCCTCCTCAACCTATTTTCCTCCAGCAGGGTCTACTTGGGTGGAGAAAATCTGGTTTCAGTTCCCAGGAAAGGTCTGTGTGGATTAGCCACAGACGGACACCTTCCTGACAGCCGCCCCCCAGCCCCCGAGGTCCAAGTTGCTTAGAGATGGAAAGAAATGGTTTCCCTAAAAAGAAGGAACAGGATGTGGGAGAAGTTAAGAAGTAAAGTAAACAATAAATTAAACATTTGTATAAAATAGTGCAAGACAAGTAACTCTTTAAGCGCACACGCACACACACACAGCCTGCCGTGGCTCCTGTAGCAAGTGCCACAGATTGGGGGCGACTTACGATAGTGAGGCTCCATGTAGCCATTCCTGGGGTCCATGGCAAACACAGCCCCGCGGTAGGGGACAGAGGGCTCGGCCAGGTGGGGCAGGGACCCATGGATCTCCTTCTTGATCAGCGAGGCCCTCTCGTCGCTGGATGTTGAAGGCTCCTCGCTGATCTTGCTGAGCCCCGGGGCAATCTGTGGCTGCATAGTGACTGCGTTTCTTCTCTCTCTGTGATAGGTCTGTCCAGGACTTTCATCCTCTGAAGACAGAAGGGAAATGAAAACTCTGTGAGCACTTTGAGGAGACATTCAAAAACCATCATCAGCTGGGGCTCCCTGCCCATCCATCTCCCCGCCTCCAAAAGAAGCCTACTTCTCACTCTTGGCAACTGTGAAAGCTAGCCATGACTGGAGGGTCTCAAGCCAAAATTGTTTATGAATGAGGGTCCAAGATACAAATCGAAGGAGGAAGGGGAGCAGGAAATGAGCCTATTAAATTGAGATGTCAGCAAATTCTCATCCCCGCTTCCAGCCGAATCTGCCAGTGAGGTTTCCCATTAGGGACCTGCCAGTATCCCTGCAGGGCCTGAGGAGCTGGAGATTTTGCCAGACTAAGGCTGTGGATTGCCAGCTTCTCCTGGCCTGAGGAAGACAGGCCTCTGGTGATCCAGGAGGCAAGGGACCCCTGTTCCTTGGAGGCGGACCTGTTAGAAAGCAAAACTTATCCTTGTGATTTTAAGTCAGATGTGTGATCCACTGAGAGATGAAACAGTGCCAGACATGGGACAGAAAACCCGCTGGTTCCAAGGGATAAAGATGGCAATCATGAAAACCTACAGTGCCCCTTACAGGACACTTCCTGCTTTGGCCCACAGAACAGAGCTGAGAGCTAAGAGGAAAATGGGGATAGAATGTGGGTGTGGAGGGCGTCAGTTACACTGATCTACATCCACACTCTGGTGGGCTCCAGACATCATTTCAAACGTAAGAAATGGCTTGATGAAATTCAAGCTCCCTCATACTTCTGTTCCCTTTCATCTGTAAGAACTTTCCATCGGTCCACTATGGTTCTCTGCAAATGTGATTGGATGGCCTTTCCAAAAATAGCAGATCAAAGACCCGTGGCATAAAATCAAACCAAACTGGTGATCAGAACCCACAACAAGTGGACCAATTCATCTGTAAGAATCATACGCGCACTCAATTATGCCCACACAAGCTCTGTGTTTAATCCACAGACTGTGCTCTGGCAGATAAGTGCTGATGGAAACAAAGCTGTTAGGACACTGCTTAGACACCCCATTTGAAAGCTGTTTCTCATTCCTGATCCTAAAAACAAAACAAAAACAAAAAAACTATAAATGAATATAAATAATAATACTGATGTACTATTTAGTTGAACAGATCTTGAACTCATCTAATCTTCACACACAAACTTCTCTTCAAAATATCCAAAAAAACAGAGGTATGTCTAGCTGAGTAGACATACTCTCTTAAAGACATACTCTCTTAAACATCTCTTTAAAAAAAAAAAAAAAAACAGAAAAAAAGTATGCTTTAGCAATTTCATAGCTCTTTTGACAAATTTAGAAGAATAGCTATGAACATGAACTAGTGTGAAAATGCAAACTCAAGTAACAACAACTCTTTTGTGATGACTAATACTTTGAACTACCTAAAGCCAGTAGCAACTCTCATTTTCCTGCCTATGTTTGGGACCTGAAGAAATAAGCATTGTATGTTTCTTTTTTTTTTTTAAGCCTAGCAAATGACTTTCAAAACCAAAGAGGCAATGAGGTATGTTCTGGACTTTACAGTGATTTTGCTGACTACTGCTGGGTAACTGTGAAACATTATTTTAGCATTATTTTGCGCAGATCCCCACCCTCAAATCTTGTAATGATGGGATAAATTATGAGTTTAATCTATCAAGTAACTACTAAAAAAGAAAATGGTCACATTTTCACACATTGATCCTTCCAAAAGCAATTCCAACCATGCTTTTGCTAGTTTAAAAACAAACTACAAAATAACAACAACAAAAATCCGACATTTTAATTTCTCTAATACTTTTAGGCCCTAATCCACACTCAGACTTCATTAGCAGTAAAGTTGCAGGCTGCAGAATGAAGGTTTTCAGTGATGTAAAGACGGAAGGATGTCAAAAACACTCAAAACTCAGTCGGTTTATAAAAATTCCCACCATGGCCAAAGTCATATTTTCCACTTAAGTGTGCCTGCACAACTGCCAATTTCAACTTTGCACTAAGGTGTAAATTCTATAGAACGGACCTGCATTTGGAAAACCAGACAGCTCATACCAAGAGGGACTGTGACATGCAATTAGCATTCTCTGGGAAAGATGAATAACCAAGCCCTACTAATCTGTTCCAGGTTTAAAACAGGATTCCCTTCACTTAATCTTCCTAGAAGAAATTAACTTTTCTTCTCTTAAAACTGCATCCCTACAATAGAGTGAGTTTCTTAGACATGATGTCTTTACGGACAAGCATTTGAATCCAACTTCACGAATAACTGAATAATGGGCATGGACTATTCACAGCCCTCCCACCTTCTCCCCCACCTCGTGGGAGAAAGAAGCAGTTAGGGGGAGGCGGGTGAGTGGAAACGGGCGGGTCTTTTTAGCTAAAAATTAATTCCTTCATGAGAATTAACACAATATGTGTGAATATCAAATTAGAACAAGAAATCAGCAAAGTTCAAACACTTAATACTGAAAAAAAATGAACTAATTCTCTTAGTAAAACGCAGGCCAGGATTTTTTTCATGTGGAAACTTTCATCAGACTTACTCTTATACGAGTCAGGACTCCCACATTTTCACGTACTCTCCCTCTCCAGAAAATCCCAGCAAGTGATTATTTCCTGAAGTGCATCTCCTATACTGAGTTGATTCTGAGGGGCATTCAGGATGAAACCTTGACAGTATACACCCCCAGATTACAAACAGCTATGAGGCTTGAAAGAGTGCTATCTACAGTGAAAGGGAAACTTTCCAAGCCATATTCCTGCCTGCTCTTATAAATTTAGCAACCACTCTAACAAGCCAAGAAGACGAGAGCTGTCTAATCTTGCTCAGTCGAGCTGAGTTGTTCAATAAAGTTGGAGAGTCAGCGCAGACAGGCTACGCCAGGCCAAATTATTGACAGAAACATACTGTCCACCATGGCAACAAGCAGAAGTCAGCTGCAAAAATGTAAGCAAACAGCCCAGTCCTTCAGAAGCATCTGCCAGTGGACTTGAACAGCCAAACACAGGGCGACTGTTCGTGCCTCTCTCAGTTCAGCAGCTGCAGGCTCGGAGGGTCAGACTGAGACATGCAAGTCTCTAAATAGCTTCAGGAGAAAAACCGTTTTCAAAACTGTCATCAGGTTCCCACTTTGGATGCCCTGCCTTCTGCAAATCTGTGCTCCAGTGGAAATTAGGGAATTCCCACCCACTACAGGGAGGGCTGCCCCCACGTTGCATTTCAGAAGCTGTCTCAGGTTTTTCCAAACTCATCCACAGGCAACCCATATTGCATCAGACACGCTTGGTGCCATAAACTCTCACAACACAAGAGCGGCTTCATCACCAACACTGCTTAGATCATTTACAGGGAAGGGTTCCAGGAAGGCATCATGTGGTGAGAAGCAGGACTCAACACACACACACACACCTGTGCATTTGTTCCCAAACTCTTGATTGACTTCTTCTCCTGGAGACCCAGGACACAAGTGCTCTTTTGCATTGGACTGGACAAAAAAGTTTCAGATGACTGTTCCCATGGAAAGGTAAAACCCTGCACCGCATCACCAACCAGGAACACTTCCTGTCCCCCTTACCAAATCAGCGGGTGAGGATCTCGTGGTACAAGTGCTCACCTCTTTGAAATGAACGTGGATTTTAAGCTGTCCCCTGCAATCCCGTTTTAAAGCATCACGCCTCTCTTCCCCCCAAGACACAGAAGACACAGAGCGAAAGCGAACAGATGGATACTTACAACTCAGTCCCAGGCTCTGGCTAGCTACTTTCTGCAAACTTCTCTTTCTGCTGGGCTTTCTCTAGCAGTGCAGACCTGTTAGGAACATTCTCGGTGTCTCCCTGCCTCCCTGCACCCTGGCCCTCTCCCTCTCCCAGGCAGTGCTTGCTCCCATTAGAGGAATTAAAAGTGGTTGGAGCCATGCTAAATTTAACAAGCTCATTAGTATTCTTTCTGAGTGCTTCCGAGTGAACTCTCTCTATTCAAGGCACTCTCTCCAGCAGAAGGGTCAGGCTGGCTAATCATTAAATCAAACTAATGTCACCCTATCACAATCAGCCCCAGAGAAGGAGGGTTTATTATTTCAGTTTATGCTAAATAAACGGTTTTACAAACGGTCCCCAAGCAAGGTCAACAGCAGCTTCAATTACAAGACAAACTTAACAAGAGTTGCAATAAACCAAGGACCCCGTATTGACTTAAGAACAGGCTCGACGCCACATATGGCCACTAGCGGGGTTGTACAGGAATGCATATTGGAAAATAAAGGAAGAGGGGGCGCTTCTTTCTTTGCCAGAATTTGCCACTGCACAGCGACTGTTCATTCACCTCTCTGCAACCAGCTAGCCGCTCAGCTCAATTCACTCCACACAAAGGCTGGAGCCCAGACCTCAATGGACCGAGTGAAACACGTTCAGAACTAGGCTCTCTATTGTGACTGAATTTCTTAACATCTTTTCAAAAAGCGGAGAATGCCTTGAGGCTAAAGGAAGAAACAGGCTAATGGTGAATTGGGAATTCAGAGCAAATTTCAGAGCCCTTTCCTCCTAGCTTTTGAGGTTGAAAGCAAGCTCTTTCCTTTCAAGTTTCAAAGTCCTTTTTCCTCCCGCAGTGTCACAGAAGGATTTGAAAAGAAGGTAATTGTGCTCGCAGTCTCCCTGATCAGAGCTTACGTCCTATTTCTGGTATTTCGGAATACTTCTTGCAATAATAGTGCATATAGCTCAATCCCTTAACCGGCCTGCACTCTGCAATTGCTCATTAAATGAACAATTGCGGGTATAAAATGCCTTTTATGTTCAAGGTCTGGATATAAGATAAGCATTCTAGGACTCTAAATTTGGTTTACTAAGGAAACTCTCCATCATTAAATTACAAAACTGAAGTCAGAATATCAGGCTTTCCCAGAAAAGTGGCACTCAAATTTCGGTGAGCCCAAAAGGCAGGGCGGCTGGGGGGAGGGGTGGAGGCCACAAAATGTTAAGGAGAAAAAAAAAAAAGGAGTGGATACTCAGATTTTGAACAGAATAGGATTCAAACAAGAAAATAATATTTCCGTGTTTAATAAGGTCTGAGTTTGTGAAACCTCATCATTTCCAAACTGAATGATATCAATCATCAAGTCATCTACAAATAGATCAAAACACAGGTGTGAGCCTCAATCAACACGCGGAGGGCTATTCCTGACCCCTCACCGGCAAACGTCAATCCCCTTTCTTAAGAGAAGAAATAATCCGTTTCTGCCACAAACCGCTTTATCATTTGTATCTTCTCACTTGCTCCTCACCAGAACCCAATGTTATAGCAGGACAAGGCATTAGGGCCAGTTTCCTGATCAAAACTATGCAACCATGTCCTTTATACATGATGTCAGAGAAATCCTAATCACGCCTTCGATAGGCCACAAAGTCCTGTTAACATGAGAAGAGGTCTGCTCCCAGGCAGGTTTGGCGAATGATACCTGTGGCTTGTGTGCAATCTCAGCCTCCACCCCCACGACCATCAATTAAAGGAAGGGAGGAGAGCAATTACATTTTGATGATCTGACATTTTCAAATCCTTGATACTCTCCAAATAAGTTTTTGTCAACAAACAACCACTTCTGCAAAAAACCCAGAGGGCCCCAGGGACAAATCCACTGTGGGACATCCAACTTCAGGGTCTTAGTACCCTGAAGCATCTTATCCCCACAGGTATGAGGACAGGCTTATGCCTTACACAGGCTGTGTGTACGTGCACACACATACACACACACACACTCACACACACACACATACTGTCACACGCTGAGGCTCAACCAATGGCATCTGTGTGTTACTGCAGGTTTTAGTGTGCTCCCACAAGCCTGGAGCCCCACCTTCTTCTCTTCTAAGCAAGAAACAGAACATCATTTTCTGCTTTTCCCCCAGGAAATTGCTTGGCTGTGTTTGGAAAGAGCATTATTTCGTGTTTTCTTATTATGTATTGGTTGCATCTTGTCAGCTTTTATTTCTGTGGTTATTTACTTTCTGATGTTCTTTGAATAAAAAACACCAATAGAACCCAACTCCTCGCCTCCTTGTTTCAGAATTTTCTCTAAGACTTTGCCCAAAGAGAGATCAGAAACGAAAGAGAAGAGGCTAAGCACATTCACAAGGTTTGTAGAATTATGCCAAGAAAGGGGTGGGGGGTTTAGTGTCTGTAGTTTTTAGAAGCAGAATCTTGACCCTTTCCATCCTGACTGCAGGGATGCCTAAGCCAGAAGCTGCTCCCTGGAATCTTAGAGTCTGGCTGCCAAAGGGAGGAGCAAACAATGCCTTCTCTAAGAACATTTCCAATGCCCTTGGGGTCAGACATCGCCCTTGTGCAGCTACACAGACGTCTCCCATTGACAATGACTGATGACAGACGGAGTGGCCCAGATGGATCGGGAGAGAGCTCTCTGCTTTGTCTGCAACCTTTAAACTGACTGCAGGGCCTGCTACATGAGAGGGCGGCCGGGGGTTTGAAGCTTTGGAGAAATTCGAGTGGCAATCCTTTCTCAAAGATCATGGGCTCAAGAATTAACGGGTAGCTCTCTCTGCCTCCTTCCATCAACGAGAAGATCGACAGGGGAAAGCAGAGAAGTAGAAAACGCCCTCCATCCCAGCAGTAGGAGTACCACAGTTGTGTGTTTTTTGTTGTTTTTTTTTTAACATTTCTAGAGTTCTTTTTGCCAAAGGACAAAACAGTCCAGACTGACCAGTATCCCACCAGCCCTTCACCAGAAACTATTTGCTCCCAAGAACAGGTTAGTACTAAACCCAAGGCAATTTCTGGCCTTACTCCCTACTACTCAGCTTACAGAGCTTCACACAGCTTTAAAGGGGGCTCCTGGGATAGAAAGAGTGAAGAGTAAGACAAGAATTTAGATAAACTGAAGGGCAAAGCTGACACTGCTGTGAGTTCCTCGGAGCAGGGAGCTCCCAAGGCCTGGAGCAAGCAGCCTCTTGCCTTTTTAAAAATAAGGGCTCCTTGCCATCTGGAAAATCAGGGGTCGATCACACAAGCTTCATGTCTGAGGCCTCACCAGGCATGCCGCATAGGGTTTACCTCCTCTTGCCTCTCTCTGAACCCACACCAAGCAGAGGTCCACACCCCTGCCCACCTCGGGAAGGATGCTTCTGGGTGTTAACACTATGACTTGGGCCAGCACAAACCCAACCTTACTAACCAGCTTTCAAAGTTTTAGACAAAGCAGTAGCCAAGCCCCACCTGTCCCTGGGAAGAGGAAAAAAACAGCAACAAACAAGAAAACAGGCCCCTGAGGGCCCCGGCAGGCCGTCCTGTAAAATTAGGAGATCTTCCTAATTTTCCATGAGCTCAAGAAGACCTTTCCTAGCATTAAGAATTCTAAAATGTCATGAAGCTTCTTCTATTAGCTTGCTATTACTTACTAGTCACTGCTTACACAGAGTGAGTTAATTAGTGACATCAAAGGCAGTACAATAAATTCTCAGGAGGGCCCCATTTTTTTTCCTTCCACTTAATAGCGCATTTATGCCTATCTGCGAGTAACAGTCTCAGGAATATTTAGGTATTAGAGAGTTCTTTGAGAACTCGGTTTGAGTCTTTTAAAAGCAAAGAATGAAGAGTCTCTCTTCCTTGCTTTGCACCTACAGCCTGAGCAGTTAACCACCCATAGTGACATCCACAACCCACGATCATAAGAGACACCGTAGAATGTCTGCTCACAAGGCTCAGGTGAGCTGACAGCTGCCGTGGCTGCATCCTCCAATGGGACCAAGCCTGTTGCCCCGGAGCCACCCTGCCCCTAGTCCTGCTATACCTGGGGGATCTTCGTTCCCCAACCAGCGATCAAACCCATGTCTCCTGCAGTGGATGCAGAGTCCTATCCACTGGACTTCCAGGGAATCCTCACTCTTCCTTTAAAGGCAAGCAGGGAAAGAAATCTCTGTGTGTGACAGCCTCCGGGGGCCGCACTTCTGAATGGTGGTTCCCAGGTTCTTACCCACCCAATCCCCTCCCTAACACCAGAGTTCCATTTCCTAAACTTTCCACCGTGTTTTAAATTTGGTGAGGTGAACACAAATTTAACTGGCTTCATCCGGTGTGTTGATGTTGCCTGGTTTTGGTTTTTTAGAAAACTGGGTAATAAGAAAGCCTGAGCATATGGTGGTATTGTATTTTTAATAACATTTTAAAGACCATGCTTACTCTACAGCAGGAATCAGATCCTCCTGGAGAGTACACTTAAATATCAAGAGAATATCATTACTGTACAGAAAGGAGCTGGAGGCTTGACCCTCACTGGGACCAGATTAGGGATGGTGCAAGGGTGCGCACCTTTGCTGACTCAGCCTCTGGGCAAGGCCAGGTGCTGCCTGGATCTGATTTCTACCACAGAAGCTCCCTCTAGCCACTGCCCACTTTGACCTCAGCTATGAAACTTGCATTTGAGAAACCCAAATGAAAATAGCACATTTTGACTCTTTTAATAGAGTCACTTTTAATACTTTTAATAGAGCTAAGTCTACTTCTAGTTACTTAGCCACGGAAGTCTGAAATTTTGGGAAACACTTTCACACTTTTAATAGAGCTAAGTCTACTTCTAGTTACTTAGCCACGGAAGTCTGAAATTTTGGGAAACACTTTCCAGGAGTGGTTCAGAAACTATGAGTAACAGCAAGAATGGTCACAAAACCTAATCTCCCCCAAAGTCCATGTTGATGGTCACAGACAAGACAGGAGGCTTTGGTACCCTGCTGCTCTCCTCTCCTCCGACCAACTGGACAGGGCAGACACCAGTCACCCAGCCTCTGCAGGAGACTGGGAACCAGGACACAGCCAGACCTTTCTTTTGCCCTTTTTCTAACTTTCCAGACACAACGCCAGGGGAATGTATTTTTATACTCAAGAAGTCCTAGTAAAAGTGATTAAGGAAACAAATAAAACACCAAATTCATCTACCTTTCCAAAATACAAGTAATTTTTTTTTTTTTTGGTCTCACTCATTCATCTGACCAATTCAAATTCATTAACCACACACCAGTGAAATACAGCTAACATCTGCTTACTATGAGATCGAGAGGGCTTCACCTGTCTTGCTTTACTCTTTACTGTACCCTGATTAGACACTGTTGTTCTGCTCATTTGCCAGATGAGGAAACTATGGCAGAGAGAAAGAAGGTGGGCTATTTACCCAGGACACACAGCTGCTTGGTGGGCAGAGCCTGGAACCCAGGCAGTCAGACTTTAAAGCTCCTACTTAAAGATCTGCCTCTTGGACTTCCTTACTCAGTGACAAGAAATATAAAATAAATTTAAATTGTGATCAATGCCCTAAGACTTCCCAGGTGGACTAGTGCTAAAGAACCCACCTGCCAAAGAAGGGGACGTAAGAGACACAGGTTGGATCCCTGGGTTGGGAAGATTCCCTGGTGGAGGGCATGGCAACCCACTCCAGTATTCTTGCCTGAAGAATCCCATGGACAGAGGAGCCTGGTGGGCTACCGTCCGTGCGGTCGCAGAAGAGTTGGACATGACTGAAGCGATTTAGCAGTAGCAGAAGTGCCCTAAAGCATGTGTCTGGGACCTTCACAACCACCAAACCCTGCTGCAGCATGAAAGCCGCCACAGACAAGACATAAACCAGTGGGCAGGGCGTTGTCCCCACGCTTCATTTATAAACACAGAAATCTGAATTTCATGTAATTTTCACATCATATTTAAAAATGTGAAGAGCTATCCTTTGTTCATGAGCTGCACAAGAACAGGCAGCAGATTAGGTTTGGCTACACACTTCAGACTAGCTATTACCCTAAAGGAACTTACCCACCTTTGCCAATAAATCTTGTACCCAAAACAATGAGGGATATTACAGTAAAAAAGCAAAAGCAGTAATACTGAGAGTTGGGGGTGGGGTGGATATGGTGGGCGAGTCACTTTCTCACACTATTAAAATATTTCCATAATCCACTTCCAGGTTGTATCTTAAGGGGAAAAAAAATAGAAAAGAAGACAATTTCTTTTCAAGGATATTCATCATGGTGTTATTTATAATATGGAAAACTAGGTAACAAAATTAAAGTCCATTATCTTAGGATGGAATATTATTATAAAATACAGTGAATCAAGGATTTTAATGAACATAGGAAAGAATTTTACTGAGCACTAAGTACTTTTCTAAGGTGTTACAAGCCAATCCTATGAGGTAAATACTTTTGTACTTCTCATTATACAGATACAAAAAGTGAGGTTTATTTATCCAAGAAAACACAGCTAGAAAGAGGCAGAGCCTGCAATGGAATTCAGAGTCCACTCACCCACCTGACTACTATGCCTTCAAGTTCTTTAAGGAGTCAAGTTTTTGGAGGAGGGGAAGGTGGAAAACAAATATATAATTATTTCTATACATTTTTTAAGTTTTAAAAAACGCACCAAGAGAGCATGAAATATTTCTATACAATGTTTTTCCTTTATGGTTCTGTATTTCTCAAAAATTTTAGAGTGCAGAAATAGCTGATTTCTTTTACCCTTGGTTTTAATTCTATCCTAAGTATGACCTTTACAATAATTCTCTAGAGAAGTCCAAATTAAGTATACATACATGGAAAAATTATCCCATGAGTTTCTCTCCTATAGTCTTATTTTATCTCCTGTAGTCCTGTAGTCTTATTTTAAACTATTTATCCCACCTCTTAAAGCTATAAGTGCTTGCTAGGCTATTTTTACACATATTAGTAACACCTTACAATGATATTGGGCTTTATGTAAATTCACTTACTTCAAGTTATAGGACTATTTTTAATTACTTTGTACTATACACAAGCACCTTCCAACAAGTACATCCCTAACATCCCCTAACGTCCCTTCCTGCCAAACCAGCTTTCGCCAGGTCATCCCCTGAAAGGTACAAAAGAAAAGCGCATTAGAAAAAATAAAAGAATTTTAAAAAGGAAAGTGCATTAGAAATGATCATTACTGCCACGGCTACTGCTCACACTCACTGAGCTCGTACTGAAAGCCAGGTCATATGCCAAGTGCAAAGGTTAGTCCCACTGGCTGCTCACAGTCTGCCAGGTGTGCAGTCCTGGCACCCCAGTTATTCAGGTAAATACTCTGAGGCTTAATAAGTCTAAACAACCCACTTCAAGCCATCCTTCAGGTAAGTGGCCAAGTCAGCAGGACTTTCTCATCTATCAATATCATAAATGATGATTAACCCCTGCAAACTGTCTACTACAAAGGCCCTGAAAGCTGAACACTGATTTGCTTGGCATTCCTTTAGAGGTACAGGTGAAGATGATCAATGCTAAAATTACTCTACCCCTTCCTATAAAAGTTATCAGGAAAGGCTACTTTAGTCTGTAATCAAGTGACCCGTTATCCAGTGTCTCCAGATTCTGAAAAGCTATTTATGCAAAGGAATATTTACCACCATCTTTGGGGGGATTGTATTACAGACTTACATGCCAGAAGGCATCTGAGTCTTTGGTTTGTGTTCAAGTTAACAATAGCTCCAACAGTTTAAGCTGCATGTAGTTTATGGAAAGGGGCATATGTCCAATAGTTAAAGAAGCATATGGTTAATAGAGAAGAGAGGAAAACTTGCCTTTGGAAGCAGCTTTGCTTGGGTTATTTACCAACAAACACAAGTCCTTCATGCAGCCCCAGAGCATACTTCCCCTCCCACAGGCTGGAAAGAATGCCAAACGCGTCAATAAAACCAGGGTCGTCACAGTGAGCAAGAGACCTCCTCCCCAACAAAGATGATAATCGAATTATAGCAAATTTCAGAAAGTCTTCTCTCTTTTCTTAATCAAGAACAAAACCAGACTCCTTCTTAAAATGCACTATAAGGAATTGTAACTGTTCCTAAAAGTGCCAGATAGATTTTCATCCATGCAATATTAAAACTAACAAGCGTCTTTTCAATTTCTTTTAATGATGAGGTATGCAATAAAATTGCAGCAGTGCTTCGTTTAGGCAAAGGAGCTGGAGCAGAAAGTACCAAAATAAATAAATAATAAACTTACATGGGCCACTTACCAAAAATAAAAGCATTTAATTCAACCTTTTACAGGAGGCACACGCAGCATTCTGAAAGCAAAAAAAATTCTCATAACGCAAACCTCTACTTAAAAATCACTGCCAGGGGCTGGAACCAGGGCAGAGTGTTATTTCTTTTTCAATTTATTTTTTAATGTTTGGATATTAATGACATCAACTGCCATATCGTATATATAATAAGGCAGCTTGGTATAATAAAAGGAGTTAGAAAACCTAAGGACCAGACTTGCTTCCAGTGCTTTATCGGTGTGTGACCCTGAGTAACTTATAAAATATACCAGACTGTCAGTTGCCTCACTTAACAGGCAGACAATAAAACTTGCCCTGCTTACTTGCCAGTATTTCCTGAGGGTTAAACAAAATATGATAAGGATCTTTATAAATTATGGCATTTATGAATGCCAGGTACCAGCACTAATTTCCTCATTATCTGTTTAATAATCGTGCAAAGCAGGATGGTGGGATGTAAGTGGGTTGGGAGGTAGTGGCTGAGTTTCCAAGGCTGATTCTATTGCTGCATCGGTTGAATTTCAGGCAAAGTCATAGAATTTCTCCGGGCTGCTGCTTCCCCTTATATAAAATAAGCCATCACCAATCTACTCCATCCAACTTCTCACAGATTCCTAGGGGAAAAGATGGAATTATACAGAAAAAACTGTAAGGGAACAAACCGCTATGCACATTCACCAGGAGCCAGGCTAGATGTCCTGGGAGCAAATAATTGCTGCTTCACAACCAGAAAGAGGATCCAAGTTAACGACCTATAATTTAACTGGCCATCTCTTTTACCTACTTTTTAAATGTATCTTGGATCAGGCCCATAAACAACAAAGTATGCCTACTTGAAATTTGCATAGAAAATATCAATCTCTTCTCCACTTGGTTTGCTACAATGACTTGAGATACTTGAATCTTCCCAGGAAATCCATGTGCTGTTTCTCCATGAGCAGTGTTTACTAAAAATGATCAGGCAAATTATCCTAGGATGACTGTTGGCATCTTAAACCCACTTCCTGTTTTGTTTCTGTAGGGCCAGTGTACTAAGACTGGATTATACAGTTTTCAAAGGCTGAAAAAAAATCAAAAGAGAAATGTTTCATGACACATGAAAAGTATGTAAAGTTCAAATTTCTGTGTCCATGAATAAAGTGTTATGGGAACCCAGCCAGGGTTATTCATTTTCATATTGTCTACGGCAGCTTTCTCCTTATAAGTGCAGAGTTGGGTATGACAGAGACCAAAGGGCCTTTGCAAATTCTAAAATATTTACTAGCTAGTCCTTTCCAGAAAAAGTGTGCCATCTCCTGATTTAGCCAGCTTGGGGACACCCATCAGTGAACTGATGAAGCACACCTGAGAAACACATACCAACCATAAGGCAATACCATTCAAAACACTAGAAGTGAGTTTTCCGAACCTTAAGGTGGGTACTAATATCATCCTTCATTTACAGATGAAGGAAACTTGCTTAGAAAAATGAAGTTCCCCAAAGTCACAAGTCAGTGAGTTAGCAATCAAATTAGCTCCCTATAATTCTAAACCTGACCATTTATACAGTGAGGAAAGGTAGATTTTGTCCTTTCTCATAAGCTTAAAGATAAAAGACATTTCCTGACTGTTTCCTCTCTCAGTGTTAAATAATGAATTTTAAATATACAATCTGAGATGTGTGTGATTGAAGATCAGTCTCCTTATCCAGCTTGAGGTGTGTCTGCAGTTGTTTGAGTTCTGCTCTTTTCAAAACAATCACAAAACATTTAAATAAGTACATATCAGTCAAACGTGTCACCCTCTCCCGGCAGTTGAAGGTAACAGAGGCCATTTCCCACATCAAGCTACTCAATGTGCCTTTTTTAAATACAAGAGAAGGTACCTTCTGCTAAACCAGATATAATCCACAATGATCTGGTTTTGAAGGCAGGACAACCCAGACTGGCATGTATCAATATTTTTGTTAATAAGGGTAGAGGAGAAACCTGCAAGCATTCAGTCTTGAGATTTCCTGTTCCAACTGCATTAGGAATCTCCTGACCAAAAGGCAAAAGCGGGGACCTCTCTGGTGGCCCAGTGGCTAAGACAACATGCTCCCCCAGTGCAAGAAGTCCAGGTTCGATCCCTGGTCAGGGAACTAGATCCCCTAACTAAGAGTTTACATACTACAATTAAAGATCCTACGTGCTGCAACTAAGACCTGGCATAACCAAATAAATAAATAAAAATAAATAGCTTTTAAAAGGCAAAAGCAAGCTTAGTCAGGGTTCCGAGAGAGTGTTTCTGCAACCTGTGTGAAGAATTGCATCCAGGAGGTTTAGGGCTGACCGAGTCAACGCAAAGAATGCAGACTGGTCAAGATCAGTCATTACCCACACTGGATGCATATGGATGCATCCACATCTGAGTCTCCATCCTGGACACAGGGTTGGTGAAGTGGACCAATGAACAGTTAAGTCAGTGTCGGGGGAGGCTACTGAACAGGAAAGGAGGTTTCTTTAGCTGTTGGATGTGGGCACGTATATCAGGAGGACATTCTTGAAGGAGGTTTGGACAAGATCCAGTTTAAGAAAGTTTTAGCTGAGTCTCCTCTGCACTTCAAACTTTCAAAGATGCTGGTCAACCTCCCTCAACCCCTCAGGGATACATTCAACTCAACAGCACAGTATTCATCATGACTCCGAGACTCCAAAACCTTGCACCTTGGGTTTAAAGGCACCTGTGTGGTTTTTGTTTATTTCTTTTTGCACTTTTCTTTCTTTTTTAATTCACATCTTGCTGACATAAGTGGAAATTCCGATTTCTTGGCAGAAAAACCTGACGTTTCCTGCCAAGCCATTCAGATAAAAATTCTTCCATCCTCCTTTCATGGCTAGGTCCAGCTCTACTAAAGCCCTCAAGAAGAGTTGGAGGAAACAGCAACCAAGACACATAATCCAGGCATTTTTATTGTGCTTGACAATTTTATTAATTCTATTGGGTCTCTTTAGTCTATTCTATCATTTGTAAGGAAAGGAAAAAAATTCTCATATGGTCCGGCTAGCAAATGTAACATCCCCTCCCTATAAAGTGAATGCATCTCACAGTTCATTCAATGGAATGTTAGCAACCACTGCAACTTCAAGCCAAGGAGAAACGGCCTCTCCTGGGCTCTCAAGCAGCCAGCCTCACAGAGCAAGGAAGGTCATTTTTATTTGTCTTCCTTCCTATGCATTATTGGCTCTGGACTTCTAGGGAGGCATGGTCCATAAAAGGAAGAAGGAAGCATTTTGTTTTATATTCTCAAACTAATCTTCAAAGCTACACCACCAATCTATCCAATAACAGCAGTATTCACAAATTTCAGATCTGCCATCCAAACACTGATTCTATGCAATACTGACCTCTTTCTATAAGAGGTGGCCATAGTCTTCCATGCCAAGGGCTTCATAAATTACTCTGAATAAAACCAAGACAGGTATGTATCTCTGTGCACTTGCCTCTCCTCTCATTCTGCGCCTTGTCTGCCCACACTAGAGTGCTCTACCAGCTCAGCCTTCACTGTCACACCCCTCCCAGTGCCAGCAAGGAGTGCTCATCCTCATCACCAGCTCGCCTTTGCCACGTAACTGCCTCTTTCTGATTCAACGTTTCTCTATCAATATCTTTGTTGGACCCAACGCCACCTCCATCCAATACACCATCTCCCTTCTGTATCTATCATACCACTGAGCAAATTCTAAACTCTCCTGACCCCAGTGTCTCTCTCTCTCTGTTTTTTTGATGTGGACCATTTTTAAAGTCTTTAATTTGTTACAATATTGCTTCTGTTGTGTGTGTGTTCTGGTTTTTTGGCCATGAGGCATGTGGGATCTTAATTCCCAGACCAGGGATCAAACCCACACCCCCTGCACTGGAAAGCAAAGTCTTAACCAGTGGACTTCCACGGAAGTCTCCTCAGTACCTCTTTTTCTTGACCTTCTATGGTTTGCACTTGACTCCTGAATTGTCTGTAAGGTTTCCAAGAACTGTCTTTTGGCCATTTTAATAGCTTCCTCTCTGCACTGATGCAAACACTATCTTCTACTCACTCGTTCAAGCAAACTTTGTGTACCTGTCTTTTTCTATTTTTTAAGTTTGAATGTGAACCAATTTCCAAAACAGAAACAGATTCACAAACACAGAAAACAAATTTATGGTTACCAAATGGGAAAGGAGAGGGGAAGGATACATTAGGAGCTTGGGATTAACAGATACACAGTACTATAAATAAAACAGATAAAAAAGAAGAACCAGTATGGAGCATAAGAAATTATATTCAATATCTTACAATAATCTATAATGGAAAATAATAATAAAACATAAACATAAATAAATAAAAAACATAATAAGCTTATAAACTTAAATTAAAAATTAAAACTTATTGCAACATTAATATATGTTATATATATATGCATATAACTGAATCACTTTGCTGTATGCCTGAAACCAACACAAGATTGTAAAATCAACTATACTTCAAATAAATAAATAAATTTGAATGACTCCAAAATGTGAATATTCCAGGACTTTGTAAATTCATTTAATTCTTACCTAGATGAACCTGAAATTCATTGTGACGTGAAACATCAAAGTACATGTAAAAAGGTAAGTTCTAATTGAATAGCACGAACAGAAAATAATCACTAAAAGATCCTATACATACACTAACACTACAAAGTTTTGAAAAGTGGTGTTTTAATATGGTTATATACTTCTGTGTTACAATGCATTTAAGAAATCTAAAAAAGGTTTAGATTATGCAATGAAACTCTACATTCTAGGAGCAGTTTTATTAGTGCAAGAAAGCAATAATGACATGATGAAGGAATTAAAACTGCAGTTCCTGAAAGATAGTAAATCAGTAGAAAATCTTTGGTTTTAGCACAACCCTACTACAGAAACCACAGAAACCACCAAAAGTTTTCATAAAATACTTGTTCATCCAATTTGAACTATCTTGCTATGTGTTCTATTTGAAGGTTTTATAAGTTAAAATAACTTGCAAAAGCATCAAGGATTTCATGGGGGTTAGGAGGACTTTTATTTAATTACTTTTAAAAATATCCCCTCAGAAATACATATTGCTGCTGTTGCTGCTAAGTCGCTTCAGTCGTGTCCGACTCTGTGCGTAGACAGCAGCCCACCAGGCTCCCCCGTCCCTGGGATTCTCCAGGCAAGAACACTGGAGTGGGTTGCCATTTCCTTCTCTAATGCATCAAGTGAAAAGTGAAAGTGAAGTCGCTCAGTCATGTCCAACTCTTAGCGACCCCATGGACTACAGCCTACCAGGCTCCTCTGTCCATGGGATTTTCTAAGCAAGAGTACTCCACTGCGTTATTCCTAAAACCCAAATATGGAATCATTTTTCCACATAAACCCTGGAAAATGAGAAAGCAGAGGTTATGAAATAGCTTAATTTCAATGACCAGGTCATGAAGATATAAAATGTATCTTAAATGATGCTATACAATGCTAATAAAATGCTATACAATGTATCATGTCATTAAATCAAAACACACTGCTAGTATATGATGGGGGTGGGGTGGAGTGGAGAGTGGGGCAGGAGGCAGAAGGGATGGTCTCCTTCCTTCCTTATGCCAGGCCTAGGCCTAGGCTCATTGAAATCTAGTTACTGGTGATACCAAGTTTTGAACTTCTTTTGTGTTCTGCCCAGCTGACTGCAGGAAAAAACACCTAAAAGCCTACTTGAAAAGAGAACAAGTAGATTCTGTAAAATTACTGAGCAGCCTAACATTCTGAAAAACTCAGTCAAAAAAGGAAAACCCAGTCTTACAAAGAAACTTCATAGAAGAAAATAAAAAGAACTAGGAAATAAACTTTGTGAATCCTAAAATTGCATCTGAAAAGAAAGTGAAGTCGCTCAGTCTTGTCTGACTCTTTGCAACCCCATGGACTGTAGCCTACCAGGCTCCTCTGTCCATGGGATTTTCCAGGCAAGAGAACTGGAGTGGGTTGCTATTTCCTCCTCCAGGGGATCTTCCTGACCCAGGGATCGAACCTGGGTCTCCCGCACTGTAGGCAGATGCTTTACCATTTGAGCCACCAGGGAAGTCACCACATTCAGTTTTAATTTCAAAAGTGCAAAAGCAAACTTTTCAGAGATTTCTGAAAACTGAAGCAATGTTAAAAGTCCTGGTAATCCTCACTCCAATCCTTAAAAATCTTCTAGAAACACCTGTCACTTCTCTGCTCACAAACCTTGCAGGAAATTCAAGTTTCTACACAACCAACCCCAAACTTCCTGGGCTCTGAGTGAGAGAAACCACCTTCAGTCCTCTCCTTGCCCATCCTCTGAGGCTGTTCCACTCTCCACCCAATGTCTATATGGCATTTCTCACACTTTTCTATGATAAGCTATCTACTTGTACATCTCTAGCACTAGAAGGTAAGTTCCTTGAGAGCAGCAGCTGAATCTTGTTGACTGTGGTATCTCTTCTGCCTAGCATACCGCAGGCACTAGAGCATCATTCTAGGGAAGAATAAATAATTGAATAAATGGGGTGGGACTTGCAGGCAGTGTCTTATAGTGATGTTGTTTCCAGGGCTGGCAGTAGCAGCATCTCTCTGATTAGAATCAAGCCCCAGGGCAAAGGACACTGGGGTGTCCATGTGGGCCTTGACAACAGGATCTCAAGAAACAAGATGCCCAAAGTGAAAACACAGTTCCAAATCAGGGTGGGGTGACAGACACAGGAGTGGACAACAGAGGGGGTTCACCTATGGCAGCCTTTGGCCAGGCATTGGCTCTGATTTTTAAGCCCCCTTTTACTGTTGCTGGGCTTCCCTGGTGGCTCAAATGGTAAAGAATCTGCCTGCAATGCAGGAGACCTGTGTTCATTCCCTGGGTTGGGAAGATCCCCTGGAGAAGGGAACGGCAACCCACCCTAGAATTCTTGCCTGGAGAAGAATCCCATGGGCAGAAGAGGCCAGTGGGTTACAGTTCATGGGGTCACAAAGGATCAGACACAACCAACTTTCAATTTCACTTTTTTTTTAAACTGTTGCTAGATTATCAATTAAAAATATTACCTTGCTATTCATCAATTTAAGGATAGTATCCTTGAGTGGCAGATAAAACATTGAGGACACTAAAGCAAGGAGAATGAAAATAAGCAAACAGACAAAAGGGCAAGGAAAGCCGGGCATGAACTACCCTATCACAGACTTGGTTGAGATTTTTGACGTGTTCAATCCTCATTTCAAGGGAGTTTCTGTGGAGATGAACATTTAGTCACATAGATGAGAGAGATACAAAGTGATTCATAGTTTATAGAGATACCAATATAATTGGAAAGACACCCAACAAACATTTGGCCCGCCTTGAGACAATGAATTGCCAGGTTAGACAGGTTTTGGAAAGTACTGATGACTATACATAAAATTGATGGGTTGAAGAATAACAAAAACAAATTAAGAATTTAACCTCTTTCAGGAATTCCTTGGCAGTTCAGTGGTAAGGATGCTGAGGTTCCACTGCTGGGGGCACGGGTTCAATCCCTGGTCAGGGAACTAAGATCCTGCATGCCAAGCGGCATGGCCAAGATATAAACAAAAACAATAATAAAGAAATTGAACAATGGTTTAAAAAAAAAGAATTTAACCTTTCTCCATACATTCAGATAAATAAAAGGAGGGAGAGAGAAAGCAAGTGAAGGGTGGGGGAAATAAAGTAACTCTGCCAGTTCCTTAAAAGGATAGGCCATTTTTATGTAGCACATGGATTTTTTTTCTTTAATTCTCAGCCTTTCATCTTACTCTGGTAGGATTGCATTTGCCACAGGCTGATAAGTGAATATGGCAGTACTTCAAAACTCATGTCAGCCAAAGAATCTAGAGAGAGAAAAAAAAAAAATCAGACATAAAGCTGGTAAAAGGCGGCTATAAATTTTTTTAATGCCTTTTATTTAATTCTACCAGAAGATCACACAGCAGTGTGATCTTGATTTGGGGCATCTCAACCTCAACTCATGCATGCACATGGCCTTGCCCCAAAGATGTGGTTTTCATTAAACTAGTAAACCAAGAAAGGTTGCTTGTAAGACCAGTACATTAAAAAACTCTTTCCTCTTCAGACAATTTGAACCTTCCATTTACTAGAATGAGTCAAGAACTGATGAAGAAGAAAATAACAGGATGGAAAATGTAATGCTTCACAGAGAAATGAGAGCCCAGGCTGAAGCCAACAGTCATTATCCACAATTTATATCAGTATCTTGTTAACAGAACTTCATTACGCGCATCCTTACTAAAAGGGTGGCTACAAGAAAAGACAAAACAGAAAAACATTCATTTGAAGTCCGTGCTGTTCTGTACTTGGCTTAAGAGAGGTAGGTGGAGAAGACAAAAGAAGGATGTGAACCCATGAAAGTTTGTTAAAATGTAAGCTCTACTCCCGACACCAATGTGCTGAAACACATGTACTAGAATATATATAGAAGCACCATTTGTAACCAAACATTCAAAACTGCCAGTGCCCATCAGTGGTAGGAAGGATTCATAAATTGTGGCACATTCGCCAAAAAACAAGGTAAATGAACTACACGACATGTGAATGAATCCTGTAAATAGAATACAGAGCAAGAAAGGAGAAGCCAAGTAACAAATATGTAAAGTACAAAAACAGCTACAACTAGTCCATGCTGGTAAGTCAGATATGCAGGCTCTAAGATGCTGGCGACCATCTGTTTCAAGGGCTTGGTGCCGGTTTCACACATACGTTTGGTTTGTGAAAATCACTGAACTGTATAATTTATGATATAAGCACTTTTATACATGCATATTTCTTTTAGGAAAATGTATTTAAGTATCAGTTCTAAAAACTTCCAGACAGTTCCTAAATGTTCTCTTCTTCAGGTTTGTCTCTTGCACTCCCATTCACAAGTGCTCTTACCTTTCTTAAATATGAAACTTGCAGCTGTGTATTTTATGTGGCTTAATGCAAATGTATTCAAATGTCTGCCAGATATTAAAAAACATTACTTGAGAACAGTATGGAGGTTCCTTAAAAAACTAAAAATAGAGGTACCATATGATTCTGCAATCCCACTCCTGGGCACATATCCAGAGAAAATCATAATTCAAAGATACAGGCACCCCAGTGTTCGCTGTAGCACCATTTACAATAGCCAAGACATGGAAGCAACCTAACTGTCCATCAACAGTGGAACAGGTAAAGAAGATGATATAGACAGACAGACAAATGGAATACTGAGTGAACTCGCTCAGTCGTGCCTGACTCTTTGCGACCCCATGGACAGTAGCCTGCACCAAGCGCCTCCGTCCAGGCAAGAGTACCGGAGTGGGTTGCCATTTCCTTCTCCAGGGAATCTTCCCGACCCAGGGATCGAACCCAGGTCTCCCGCATTGTAGACAGACGCTTTACCGTCTGAGCCACTAGGGAATAAAAATGAAATAATGTCATTTGCAAAGTGGATTATCATATTAAATAAGAGATTATCAAAGAGATTATCATATTAAATAAATCAGAGGAAGACAAATATCATATGATATCACCTACATATGGAATCTAAAAAAATGATACAAATGAACTTATTTACAAAACAGAAATAGACTCACAAACAGAAAACAAACTTATTGCTACAAAAGGGGATAGCAGAGTGGGGGAAATAAATTAGGAGTCTGGGAATTAACATGTACGCACTACTATATATAAACTAAGTAAACAACAAGATCCTACCATACAGCATAGGGAATTATACTCAGTATCTTAAAATGACCTATAATCGAAAAGAATCTGAAAAAATATGCGTGTGTCTGTGTGTATCTGTATTATTGAACCACCTTGCTGTATACTTGAAACACACTATGGTAACTTAACTAAATTTCAATTTAAAAATTTTTAATGTTACTCTATAACAAAAAGAACTCCCAAAATGAGGAGGGGAGTATGGAACTGACATGAAGAGGCAATTCACTGAAGAAGAGATTTAAATGTGCAATTAGAAAATGAAAACTAGTTTATTTCATTATATAATGAAAAAAGTACAAACTGAAATATAGTAGTGCTTTGTAGTTTTGCCTTGACATCAAATCAGGAAGTGTCCGTAAAGGCTGAGTAAGAGAGAAAACATTATTATCAGTGTGTAAAAGTGGTACATGTTGTAAACCCACATCTCTGTACATCAGTGTGGTGCCCTGTGACACATCTTAAATATATATACCACTTTACCAAATCCTGCTCTTGCTGGATGCGTACCCAAAGGAGTAATGTAGGTTCCAGGCAAAGACTTAGTTAGCTACAAGGATGTTCACCAAAACATGATTTATAAGACAAGGGGCTTCCCTGGTGGCTCAAAGAGTAAAGAATCTGTCTATAATGCAGGAGACCTGGGTTCGACCCTTAGGTCAGGAAAATCCCATGGAGAAGGGAATGTTTACCCATTCCAGTATTCTTGCCTGAAGAATTCCATGGACAGTGGAGACTGGTGAGCTACCGTTCATGGGGTCGCAAATAGTCGGACACGGCTAAGCTACTTTCACTTTCACTTTTCAAAGCTCCATACTTTACAATGTAAAGTGAACTTTACAATAACCACAGTAAGAGATTAAAAATATCCACAAAGCAAAGAGAAAAAGAGCTGGGAGCAAAGAGAGCAGAAGTGTATAAAAGAGTATTAGCAGTGGTGGTTATTGTCGAAAAGTCGACGATGAGAGTTTTTAAATTCTCTCTTTCCTAATTCTTTTCTAAAATTAAAAAAAGTTTTATGGCTGAGTAATACTCCACTGTATATATGTGCCACATCTCCTTTATCCATTCCACAGAAAAGGAGACTGGGATTGACACATATACACTATTGATATTATGCATAAAATAGATAATTAATGAGCATCTACTGTATAGCTCAGGGAACTCAACTCAAGGCTCTGTGGTGACCTAAATGGGAAGGAAATCCAAAAAATGGAATATATGTGTACTATGGCTGATTCACTTTGCTGTACCGCAGAAAGTAACACAACATTGTAAAGCAACTATTTCCAATAAAAAATTTTCTTAATGTTTTAAAAGAATGTTTAATTTAGAAATAAATGTGTCTTTGCAGAGCTGTTTCAAGCTTAAATATTATAGTCCCGGTGCAATTTCTTAGATATAGTTCTTATGTACAAGGCTTATTGGCCCTTTAAGAAAGCCCTTGGTCTTTCTGAAATACAAGTTAATGGTAAAGAAAAGAAATGCCAGAACTCTCCCTGCAATTGCCACCATCAAGTATTTGCTTGGGCATTTCTCTTCTTTCCTAAATCCCCCTTGAGGGTGGGAAGGAGGTATCAGACATTCTGTGAGTTCATGCCCAGTTTAACCCTCACTCCCCAGACAAAATATAACCTGTGAGGATTCATTTGTTTCTCTTCCCTGCAGCAACGACTCAGTTGACTCAGCACACAGCTATTTATTAATCATACTATGTGCAATCGCACAGTTCTATAAAAGCCACAATGTCTTCCATTGCCAACTCACACCATTTCCCAGCTCTCCTGACCCTGAGTAGCTCTGGGCATTGTATTAACAGTTCGCTCTGCCCTGCTTTTCACCTTTGCTCCTATTAAGTGTCAGACTGCACTGATTGCAAAATTTTCAAAGACAGTTCAGAAGTCTGGGTGAGATGCGATTTCATGGACTTTTCTATGGTAGAAATAATTGTGCTATGGGTGTCACAAAGGGGCACATTTTTGTCTTCAGTAAGGGGCAGAACCTTCCTCCTAAGTGAAACTTCAAGACACTGAAAATCCTTTCCTATAAGAAGAACTGAGAGAGTGAGTCCAAGTATTTAAGGAATAAAATAGGAGAATTTCTAACTCCTACATCACCGCGTTGAAGCCCTGTGATAAACACATGTGTGTAGAAGAAATACACTAAAATGTTCATTTTTCCCACATGTGAGTCATGGTAAGGATGAACTCTGTTTTCTTTAGCTATGTTTTCAATATTTTCTGCATTAAGTACTGATTTGTTATTAGAAAGCTATAATTATGTGCCACAGGACATAAAGGGCTTCCCAGATGGCACGAGTGGTAAAGAACCGGCATGCCAATGCAGGAGAAATAAGAGATGCAGGTTCGATCCCTGGGTTGGGAAGATACACTGGAGGAGGGCATGGCAACCCACTCCAGTCTTCTTGCCTGGAGAATCCCATGGACAAAGGAGCCTGGAGGGCTACAGTCAGACAAAACAGAGCGATTTAGCCCGCACAGGACACAAAAAGTGCAATGAGATAAAGAGCAGAGAAGTGGGGATCAAGGGCCCTGGAATTTGGGGCTTCTCACCAACACACAAGTTTTACACAGTTTCCAAGCTTTCTTCCAAAGGCATTCCTTCTAAGGGTATGCAGAAAACATGTGCCATTTATTATCCATGTTGACGGTGAAGATACAGGGAGAATAAAGAAAGGACCAAAGACTGGGACATGATCTGGTTTCATTGTTTCCACCCAAAATTCTCTCTTACATTTTAATGATGCTTTTCTGGCAGGGAAGGTAGGTGAGGAGGATGTATTTTCCACTCATAAAAGTTGAACAGACTGTGCCCTCACACTGACTCTAAGAATAAAACCATGTGACCTGCTCCAAACATGGAGGGGAGTGTGTTTCTGCAGGATTCACACACGCTGCTTCAGTTCAAAGATTTCACTTCAGCCAGCTCCCCGGCCTGCCTTCCCATAGCCTGTGGGAGAGGAGAAGGAGAAGAATCATGGCAGTCACCATGGCGTGTCCCCAGAGTTGGAGAGTTTGGGAGGCTGGAATTTCTACCAACCAGCAGAATTAGATGGTAAAATGAAAAAGTATTAAACATTTAATAGGATGAAGGGTGGAAATGGTCTCAAAATCATCACACATCCAGGTAAATGTATGAGTTGCACCCATTCTTGATGTCCCTTCCTTGGTCAGAGCCTTAAAGGCTCTGTATCTAAGCAGTGTGTGCAGTGGAGACGAACAGCCCTGAGACATCCCAGCTCTCCCAGTCCATCCTCTGACCTGGGCTTCCCACAAGCTGCCCAGGAAGAACGGAAGAGCCTCCAGTGGCAGACCTGAGATTTTTCTCTGGAGTAGAGCCAACACAAACCATCATTTACTGTTAATGCCTTATATTTTTATTTTGCATGTTGCAGTGGGTAGATGCCCCAGAGAGGCTTATAAAATGTCAGGCTCATGCCCTTCATGAGCACCAAGCTGGGCTCAGGAGCTGCCCTGGACAGACAAGAACTGTTTTAAAGAAATCAATGGAAAAGTCTGAGACACACTGAGAGCTTTTCTCTCTCTTTCCTTCCATCGCATCCTAAGCAACTTGAAGTTACTTACTTTTTTTTAAAAAAAGAAGTAAATAACTTCTTTTTATTTATTTTTAAATATTTATTTATTTTGACTCTGCTGGGTCTTAGTTGCAGCTTGTGGGATCAAACCTGAGTCCCCCACATTGGGAGCACAGCTTCACCCACTGGACCACCAGGGAAGTCCCAAAGTTACTTACTTCCAAGGCTCAAGTCTGGCTCTCATTTCTGAAAAGGGATGTCTAAAATTGCACTCATACTACTTACTCTCTGCAATCAATCCAGAGTAATGAATGAATGAGCATCCTGCACGGAGCTGGGTAATGAATTTGCAGTCTGTTTGCTTTTGCAGAAAGCTGCCCATTTATTCTGATTTAGAAGCAAATAAACATTGTCATAGTCTCCCACCTTTTTTCCCCCCTCTATTTTTCCAGTTCTCCTTCCCTTTCCTCACTTGCATCCCCAAATGGGCCTGCCAAAAGACTGGCTTCTCTTATGATCAAAAGGATTTTCTGAGTCACTGATTCCCCAAAAGCAGAAAAACCTTCGGGAATTCTTTAGGAACATCAATAAAAATATAGCCAATGACCCCCAGGAAGGGTCAGTGTTTCCTGCAGTGTGGAAGTGACGCAGGGGAGACAAGGAAGAAAAGTGATGGTGATGAGAACCTAAGGACTAAAGAAGAAACATGTTCATTTCATTTTGGTTCTTATAACATTATATTCAGGGTCATTATATCCTGTATATAGGGCTTCTCAGATGGTTCAGTGGTAAAGAATCCACGCGCCAAGGCGGGAGCTGCAAGAAGCATCATTTCGATCCCTGGGTCAGGAAGACCCCCTGGAGGGAACCCACTCCAGTGTTTTTGCCTGGCAGATCCCATGGACAGAGGCGCCTGGTGGGCCACAGTCCACAGGAATTGCAAAGAGTCGGACACGAGTGAGTGACCGAGCACACACACATACTGGACATACACTCGACCACTGCCTCATGCCTTCTATTTCTAAGACATACTGAAGGATTATAGAAATCTTGGCCCACTATGTTAATTCTGCAAAAACATTCCACATTTCTTCTTAAGGACAAAAAAGGCAATGTAAAGTATTGCCTTATTGTATTGAACTGAAAAAATAAAATTAAATGTAGAATAGTTTCTTACATTCTATGGGATAAAAGGCTTATAAATATGCACAAGGAATTAGTAGGATATAATATAAAATATAAATCTTCTAATTGTTCAAAAATTTCACATAGTAATTTTATCAAATTTAAAATGAATTAAGGGTGTGCATCACCTGTTACTATCTGGGCAACTAGTTTTCCTTTTCCATCTGACTTAGTCCATCTAAATCACATAACCTCCCCTACTCCCAATAATACACACGGAGGTTTCTTTGGCTGGCTCTTCTCCATGAGAAATGGAGAACTGACCCTCAAATTCTGATTTTCTGGCTCTCATTTACTCGGTACTCTGGTTCAAAATGGGCTTCCCTGGTAGCTCAGTTGGTAAAGAATACACCCGCAATGCAAGAAACCCTGGTTAGATTCCTGGGTTGGAAAGATGCCCTGGAGAAGGGATAGGCTACCCATTCCAGTATTCTTGTGCTTTCCTGGTGACTCAGATGATAACGAATCCGCCTGCAATGCAGGAGACCTGGAGTCGATCCCTGGGGTGGGAAAGTCCCCTGTAGGAGGGCATGGCAGCCCACTCCAGTATTCTTCCTGGAAAATCCCATGGACAGAGGAGCCTGGTGGGCTATATAGTCCATGGGGACGCAGAGAGCTGGACACAACTGAGTGAGACTAAGCACAGCGCAGCCCTGGTTCAAACTGTGTCTAGCGATGTCAGCACTGTGTGTCAAAACTCCTTTCAACTGAATTCACCATCCAGCCAACCCCAGGGACTTGGCCAGCTTCAACCTCAATGCCTATTTACTCACTTCCTCCCCTTGAAACGTTAAAAGCATCCTGTCGTTAACCAGCTGGTTAGAGCTGAGCAAATCCTCATAAATCAGCCCTTTGCCGGAGCAGACGACCTGGGAGTTCATGGTGGCTCTTTGCTGACACAGAGAACAACTAAAGCACAATTCGGTTCACAAAGGAACCTTTGCATGTTTGCAGGCCTCCTCTTTCATCCGTAGGTTCAGAGTGCGTTTTTGATGAACTGTGCTCATCAGCCACCCCCCAGGGCCGCACAGAGGGTGAGAGCGCAGGCCTGGAGTCTGGCTGCCAGGGTTCAAGGCCCAGCCGTCACTACCCTCGGTGCACGAGTGATCTCCCCAGCGCCATTTCCTCATCTGCAAAGCGTGATGATGGCAGTGGGCTTGCCGTGAATGAAGGAACGCCTGTGAGAAGTGATCTCGGGATGTCAGCTCTCTGCTCAGCCTCTCCCCCCAGGCTGACAGACTGTCTGCAGACACCTCGGAGAGCTGTCCTGCCTGATGCATGTAAGGAAGCCTGCTGCCTGAGAGTCACACCTTATGCAAACTTTCAAGTCCATGAAGATCTAAGCAAACCTTGAGAAACTAGCTGATCAAAACCTATTACTCAGCCATAAAATTGAGGAAAATAATGCCACTTGCAGCAACATGGATGGACCTAGAGATTATTATACTGAGTGAAGTAAGTCAGACAGAGAACGATGAATATCATATGGCATGGCTTATATGTGCGATCTAAAAAAATGATACAAATGAGCTCATATACAAAAGAGAAACAGACATAAAAAACAAAACTTTGGTTACCAAGGAGGAAAGCAGGGAGAGAGATAAATTACGAGGACGGGATTAACATATACACACTACTATATACAAAATAACCAACACAACTGTACTGTACAGCACAGGGAACTATACTCATTATTTTGTAATAAACTATAATGGAAAAGCATCTAAAAAAGAATATGGATATATATAGATAGATAAATAACCTAATCATTTTGCTGTGTTAATGCAACATTGTAAATCAGCTATTCTTCACTGAAAAAAAAAAAAAAAACGCACGGCATATGTGATGTTCCACCCACTTGTGTGTCTGTAACCAAGGGAGAGATAGGCGTGTGTGTGTGTGTGTGTGTGCACGTGTGTGTGTGATACATGTTTTTAACTGCTGCCATGAGCCAGTGATGTTGGCAGAAAGAAGTTCTCTGGACCAGTTACTCAGAAATGCTCACTTGCTATACTTCAGTCCAGCTCTGTGAGCGGCCTCAGTCTCTTCATAAATGAAGTGACAGCAGCCTCCCTCATACAACATGTGGGCAGGGAGTGAGTTAAGTTCTACCAACTGATACGGAAGAGCACATACTCTGCAAGAGTAAGTAGATTCCAATTCGCACACTAAGATGATTAATAATGTAAACAGCAATATCATAAGCTATTGAATGTCAAGCTGTGCAAACCCTTCAGATCTCTGATTCCCTTAAATCCTCACCACAATCTTATCATTCCCATTTCCCGATGAGAAAACCAAAGCTGAGAGAGGGGGGGGGAAACGTTCCCCAAGGTCACACAGCAATCAAATGGAGCCTGGGTCTGTCGAATCTCAGAACACACACTCTGGATAGTACAAGCCCCAGAGCCTTCCTCTTACTGCAGCAGTTTGAATTTGTCAATGATCTCAAGTCTCAGACAGAATGATGGAGAAGAATGGGCACACAGGCTAGCCAGCTAGGTCATCAAATCAGGCATGGTGACCAACAAGGAGACAGGTGTCCTGGGCAGCCTAACACGAAATCTTATTTCAACTGCATTTAACATTTACTCAAACTGCATTAGTTATACCCCCACAGAAGCTGGTGCTGACCCAAAGGTGGCCTCAAAGGTTCACCAAGGTACCAGAAGGAAGCTGGGCTCTAGGGAGAGGCACAAAGAATGCCCCTTCCATTGCTGTGTATACTCCTTTGAGCCAAGGTCCTAAAAAATCCTATTTAGGTCCATAGATCACACAAAATCCCTCATGAAAACAGATTTGTCAGCTGGGTTTTCTAACTGTTCTCATCCACCCCACCCAGGATCAACATCAGTCCTTGCGGCCAAGAATCCTGAGAATACCTTACCTCCTCCATCTCACAAACACATGTGATTTTCTCCTCTCTCTCTTTCTGAAGCTCTCTCTCTAGGTACTTGGCCTAGTTTGGCCCAAAAAAACACTCCCCAGTCGGTGGAAAGAAATAGAACAAGATAGGTATTCATGCACACAGATGTCTAAAGCAACACAAGTCCATTGGTCATGAAAATAGCAGACAACGAGCCCCATCTGAACTCTGCTGGGACAGAATGCTTCTTCACCTTTCATGTGTCTAAGACAAGCTACTTCTCCATCCCTCGGCCACTGAGCAAAAATAAAAGGTCCAAAACTCACTTCAGCAAGGAATTCCTCCAAGGAACTACCTCCTGGGTCTTCAACTAGTTGTGCCTCCTACTCTCCCCTGGACTCGTACTGAAGGTGAACTATAGATCACTGCATCTTCCAACTGCCTGGAGAGGGCTGGAGAAGCAGACGAGGCCTGGGTGTCCAGGAATACAGAGAGGCTCTGCCCTCTGCCCTCAGCACTGTAAAACCTTATCCCCCAATCACAAGGCATCAGCCAAGCTATGTGAAAGCACACATACAGCAAGGAGATGATCTGGCTTATTCATTCACCCCAGTCTCCAGCTCACCTGTGTGCTGAGCCCCCACCGGATGCTTTTTTAAAAATATATTTATTTATTTATTTATTTATTTATTTATTCTATTCTCCACTTTTCATTTCTTGAGCTCAAGTCAGAAGACCAAAGTAAGTTTGGCAAATGAATCCCCCAAAACACTTTGTCACCTGCTGTATTTGGAATATTTTTTTATTGCTATACTGAATGTCATATCAACCTGCTCTAGATTGAAAAACGTAGCACATTGATATGAAAGTTGCTTGAATTGTGAATTCTCTAGGATACTTGCAACCATCCTGGTCCAAATGAAGGCAATGTCCCATGCTTGAAATACAAATGACTTTTTTTTTAATTAATTAATTTATTTATTTATTTTTACTTTACAATTCTGTATTGGTTTTGGCATACATTGACATGAATCCACCACGGGTGTACATGCGTTCCCAAACAGGAACCCCCCTCCCACCCCCCTCCCCACAACATCTCTCTGGGTCATCCCCGCGTGCCAGCCCCAAGCGTGCCATATCCTGCATCGGACATAGACTGGCAATTCGATTCTTACATGATATTATACATGTTTCAATGCCGTTCTAAATGACTTTTATTTAAACTCAAAACACTACTTAAAACTGAATTTATAGTAAAAACTCTTTTGTTTATAAAAATCATAAGGAGTATTTCTAGGTTAAGAGGACAAGATTTGACTTTGAATTTTATTCTTTAAATAAACAGAAGAGAATGGAGAGAAAAAAAATCAGGTTTTTTTTTTTTATTTCAGCATGTCTTTTAAAGAATAAGGATGCTCTTCTATAGAACTGCAATACCATTATTATACCAAAAACCAGTAATAATACAATAATTATATCTAGTATACATCCATATTCAAAATATGGTGCACACAGACAGCTGATGAGACAGGCTTGATCCTTCCTCCTGGACCTTCCCAAGGTACAAAAAGTCCAAGAACACATGTAGCAGACAGCAGCACTAAGATGGGAACTCAGTCTGATCCCAAGTCTCTGGTCCATGATCTCTACTTCTACTTGTCTGTGGCTCTAAAATGTAGAAATTTTAACTATTAAGTCTGATGGAAGGATGATCACAAATAAGCAGTTTATGAAAAGGATACAGGAACCAAAGACAAACTATTCAGTGAAGATCAAAGGGATACAGGAACCAAAGACAAACTGTAAAGTGAACCAAATTTTAAAGCATAGATAAACAGCAGAGACAAGAAAAAGGCATTTCCAACAGCACAAAACCAATGCCAACAATTCCATCCTCCTCAGTAGAAACTCTCCGTGCCTCCTGGCCTTGGCTTGTCCAGTAAGACAATCCAAGAGTATCATAGACTGATGGATGCCTCATGCATTACTTCTTTCCCCCAATTTTTTTTTATTGTGGTCAAATATATATACTGTTTACTATCCTAACCACTTTTAAGTGCATGGTTCAAGCACCTCCCTGTTGGTCCAGAGGTTAAGACTGCGCTTCCAATGCAGGGGGCATAGGTTCAATATCTGGTCAGAGAACTAAGATCCCACATGTGCTGACATGGCCAAAAATAAATAAATACAATTAAATTTTTAAAAAATTTGAGCCAAAAATTAAATTTAAGAAAAACAGTAAGTGATAAGTGCACAGATCAGTGGCATTAAGTACATTCATATTGTGGTATAACCATCACCACCATCCATCTCCAGAACTGTTTCCATCTGCTTCATGCAGGGCTTCTGATGAGGCTCTGCTTCAGGCAATATCACTCACAATTCCATGAACATTCATTAAACCCTGCCATGGTTGAGACTGGGTCAGATATCAGTGTCCCGAGACAGATACCACATAGCTCTGCCTTCATGGGGCTCAAAGTCTACTAACGGAATGAGACACATAATCAGACAGTTGCTAAACAGATTTCAGGTGCTGCTCAATTGTGAAATGAAGTAGAGAGAGCAGATGTCCTGTCTCTGGGTCCAAGGACAAGGAGAATCCAGCTGGGTCCCAGCTGAGAGGATTCTTGCCAATGACAGCATGTAAATGTTACAGGGGAACAGAAACCACCCATACCACTTCCTTGCATTGAAACAGAAAATTTCAGGAAAAGACAGGACAAAAATGTGGATCACCCAAAGCACTAAGTTTTAAACATTAGCTCATGGTTTCAGGCACACAGCTCCCACTGGGGTTCTAGTTTGCAGTAGGCAGTCAGTTGGTGCTATCAGAGAGAGCACACCGCAACCCACCAAGATGCAGGAGCTTACTTCTACAGTCATGTGAACAGAGAGATAGAAGAAGATTGGGGACTGAACCCTGGGGCACCCCAACAGTAAAAGTTTGGAGAAAGCAGGAGAAGCCACTGATGATGATCAACAGGGGACAGAAAGCAGAAAACAGGTGGAGAGATGAGATCGACGTCAAGGAAAGAAGGAACATTGAGGAATAGGGAGTGAAAAGCCAGGTCAAATGCTGCTGATGGCCCAAGATGATGACGATAGAAAACTGTCCTCTGGATTTAGCAATGTGGGGTCATGGATATACTGGACAAGCAGTTTCCACAAAGCAAGAGATCAGGGAAAAAGCTGAAGTGGGTGTAAAGGGGGTGGCTGATGACAAGACAGACAGCATAAACAACTCTTTGAAGATTTGCTGCAAAGACCTGTGTGGCAATTGGTGGAGATGACTAGGGTCAAGGAGTGTTATTTGTTTCTTTTAAGAAGATCGAAGTTTATATACTGATAGGAGTGATCCAGCAGAAAAAAAAAAATTTGATGCAGAAGAGAGAGGCGATGATGGTGGCCTGGAGAAGGTGGGAGGGATGGGACCCAGGGCACATTTGGAGGAATTGGCTTTATTTATTTTTTTAAAGTTTTTATCTTATACTGGAGTATAGCTGATTAACAATGTGACAGTTTCAGGTACACAGCAGAGTGACTCAATCATACATGTATGCATTCTCCCCCTAAACTCTCCGCTCACCGAGGCTGGAGAAACTGGCTTTGAACATCACCTGTAAGAACAGGGTCAGGGCAGCAGACAGTTAGGGCACAGATTCTGGAAGGTGAGCAGATGTGATTGCAGGAGGTGGTGGAAGCTCTCCTTGGTCGGCTTCAGTTGAAAAAAGGAGAAAAGTAATATCATCAGCTGAGGGATGAGGAAGAAGAAAGAATCATTCATTAGAGCAATGAGTAGAAGATATGAGAGTCTTCCAGGAAGAACAGAAAAGAACAGGGAGGATGATGCTCCCAGGAAGTGACATTTTGTCACTGAGCCTCCCCCCCCAAAATGTGTGATGTGTGATTACCCTTTCTACTGTTTACTAAATAAAAATTAAGCGTAGTGAGTGGAATCAAGTTATTTCATATTTCTCAGGAATGGCCATATTAAGCTGAAAACACTACAAAAAAAATTTGAAAAGATAGGCTTATCTACTTAGAGATCCACTATTTAATATGGATCTGGTACTATTTAATTCACCTATGGATAACATAACTGATATTGCCAGGGATTGAGCTATATCAGTGATGCTTAAAAGGAAGTGAAATCTGTATCTTTTTTGTATCTCAATGGCTTCCTTAAACATCCAGTTCCCTTTCAAATTTTGGGATGACTATTATAAGAAGTAAGCAACAGTTTGAGATAATCTCAGCTCAGAATTATATAGTAGAATCTCAGCTCAAATGTATATAGCCATAAAAGATTTTAAAAGCATCAGGAAATCCATGACTACTCTTAAAGACTTTTGCAAACCTGGCCTGCACAGTTGTTTCCAAACTAGAAAGGTACACCAAACACTTGCCCATTATCAGGACCAGGGACTAGCAAAGATTTTCTGTAAAGGAAGGAGTAAATATCTTCAGTTTGGCACATCATTTTGTTGCAACCATATAATTCTGTAATAAAAAACTACAACATGCCCAAACAAATGGGCATGGCTGTGTTTCAAAAAATCTTTATTTACACAAACAGGTAGTGGACTGAACTGAACCTTTGGATTACCGCTTGAAGAGTTCCTTATTCTAGAAAACAGACATCCTGTTAATGGTAGAGTATCATAACTCTTCCCTGGTGGCTCAGAGGTTAAAGCGTCTGCCTGCAATGCGGGAGACCTGGGTTTGATCCCTGGGTCGGGAAGATCCCCTGGAGAAGGAAATGGCAACCCACTCCAGTATTCTTGCCTGGAGAATCCCATGGATGGAGGAGCTTGGTGGGCTACAGGCCATGGGTGGCAAAGAGTCGGACACGACTGAGCGACTTCACTTTCACATTCACACTGAAACTATTACTACCTAACAAAAGGAAGCTCCAAATGCAATGTGGGTAAAAATGCACAAGATGATTTAAATTCCAAGTCAATGTAAACCTTTCGAATGCTATTTCTACTTTATACCGATCTCAGGATTACGACATAAACATCTTTCACCTGTAATTTCAAAATGTAATAAAAACTTTCATGAGCCTACACTATATCCCTCTGGAATTATTATGCCCATTTGCCAGACAGATAATAGCCTGGGTTGGAATGTACTCTTGAAATACTTGCAAAATGGGAGAAGGTCCTATGTATCCTACTAAACAAAATCAAGCTGGAAAACTCAGCCACAGACCCAACTTTTCAGGAAATGAGGGTTCCACGTATTGACTGAGCCAGAAAAAAAATAAGACTATCATCTTCAGACAGTGGGACTTCAGAGTGGTCCTTTTAGATGGGGTAGTCTTTTTTTTTTTTTTTTTCATGTTTAAGCCTATCTATAGGTTTCTCTAAAAATTTTTACTCTCCTGAGCATCGCAACTTACAGTGTAACTCCAAGATTCCAAATCAATCTTAGATTCTAAGGCTTAAAGCAGTGCTGTCCAACACAGCTTTCCATAATGATGGAAATTTTCCGTTATCTGCTCTGTCCAATATGGTAGCCATGTGGCTACTAAAAACTTCCAATATGACTCATGTGACTGAGGGACAAATATTTAATGTGTTTAATTTGATTTCACCTTAATTTATTTAAATTTGCTTTTAAACTTTTATTTCATATTGAAGTACAACTGATTTACAATGTTTTGCTATAGCAAAGTGATTAGGTGATACATATACATATATTAATAAATCTGCTTTTTTCAGGTTCTTTTCCTTTATAGGTTATTATAGAATACTGAGTAGAGTTCCATGTGCTATACAGTGAGCCTTCATTGTTTATCTAACTTATATAGTGTGAATATGCTAATCTCAAACTCCTAATCTCAAACTTGTTGGTAAGCATAAATTTGTTTTCTATGTATGTGAGTCTGTTTCTGTTTTGTAAATAAGTTCGTTTGTATCATATTTTTAGATTCCACATATAAATGATATCGTATGACACTTGTCTCTCTACGTCTAACTTACTTCACTTATAAATGCCCAAATATAGCTAATGGCTATTAAGCTAGACACACTGGTTCCAAATAGGAAAAGAAGTACGTCAAGGCTGTATATTGTCACCCTGCTTATTTAACTTATACGCAGAGTACATCATGAGAAACGCTGGGCTGGAAAAAGCACAAGCTGGAATCAAGATTGCTGGGAGAAATATCAACAACTTCAGATATGCAGATGACACCACCCTTATGGCAGAAAGTGAAGAGGAACTAAGAAGCCTCTTGATGAAAGTGAAAGAGGAAAGTGAAAAAGTTGGCTTAAAGCTCAACATTCAGAAAACGAAGATCATGGCATCTGGTCCCATCACTTCATGGGAAATAGACAGGGAAACAGTGGAAACAGTGTCATATTTTATTTTGGGGGCTCCAAAATCACTGCAGATGGTGACTGCAGCCATGAAATTAAAAGACGCTTACTCCTTGGAAGGAAATTTATGACCAATCTAGATAGCATATTGAAAAGCAGAGATATTACTTTGCCAACAAAGGTCCGTCTAGTCAAGGCTATGGTCTTTCCAGTGGTCATGTATGGGTGTGAGAGTTGGACTGTGAAGAAAGCTGAGGCCGAAGAATTGATGCTTTTGAACTGTGGTGTTGGAGAAGACTCTTGAGAGTCCCTTGGACTGCAAGGAGATCCAACCAGTCTATCCTAAAGGAGACCAGTCCTGGGTGTTCATTGGAAGGACTGATGCTAAAGCTGAAACTCCAATACTTTGGCCACCTCATGCGAAGAGCTGACTCATTGGAAAAGACCCTGATGCTGGGAGGGATTGGGGGCAGGAGGAGAAGCGGACCACACAGGATGAGATGGCTGGATGGCATCACCGACTCGATGGACATGAGTTTGGGTGAACTCCGGGAGTTGGTGATGGACAGGGAGGCCTGGCGTGGTGCAATTCATGGGGTCACAAAGAGTCAGACACGACTGAGCAACTGAACTGAACTGATTATGCTAGACAGCACAGTTTTAGACAGAATAATGAAAGTGAGAGTGAAACCAAGTATTACTTCTCCTTTTTTTTCTACCACAATACTCCTTCAAACAGCCCCCTAAACCTTGCTTAAAAAAAATTAATCCCAATCAAATCATGCTTTTCCCCAAAAAAGCCAAACCACTTTCCTCAACACAGTCCTCCAGAGCACCTTAAAGTTTCACTTGCTATCAGCCAAGGTCATTACCAATTTTCTGACTTTCAATGGAAGATAAGTCCTCACAGCAGAATGGAAAAAAAGTATTCTCATTCTGGTCAAGAAATAATTTTTTAAAAAAAATCTTGACAGAATCCCAAGGGTATATATCCTAATTAAATATTAGCTCCATCATCCCTTGGGGGTTAAAGACCGCTGAGTGAGTGATGCTGACCTCCAACTGCCCTCACCACGTGCTGGCAACGGCACAGTGGCAGGAGCCCCAGGTGTAGGGCTCCTGTGCAACGGACAGTTCTTTGCTGGAGTGAGGGAACTGGGGACTGAGGCACCCTGGCATGACCTTCTCTCATCCCAACCCATCCCAGAACAAGGATTTAGAACAAGCAAGCTTTAGAAAATCAATGGTTTCTGGAGACAGCAGGGAGGAATCTGTGTCCCTTACAGATAAGTTAGTTTTCTTTCCAGGTCACTAGCAGACCTGTGACAGCCCAGACTTCTCCCCCCACCCTCCAGGTCCCCCAGATAAAGATCATAGATGTCACAATCTCTTACACCCACATTTACCAAATGCAGCCACATCCATCCAACTCCAGAGCAAAACCACCTAGAACAGGTTCCCAAATGGCCTCCAATTCAACCCTTGCCTCACATATTAACCAGATGGTCTTTCCAGAACAAAGGGGTCAGGCGCACAGAATTCTAAGCCTGACTTCCTCAGTTTGGGTCCCCAGTTCGGCCACTTACTTTAGGCAAGTCATTTATCCTCTGTTCTCGGTTTCCTCAATTGCAAAATGGGGTGAACAACTGTACTTACTTGATAAGGCTGCTGTGAGGACTGAGTGAGTTACTCACATGAAAGATACTGACTGGCAGGTGCTAAACACTCTCAGATAAGTGCCTCTTTCAAGAAAATTCCCCGCTACTTACAAACCTCTAATAATTCCCATCATGCTTAGACTAAGATATAAACTTCTTGCCTTGACCTCATTTTGTTCCACTCCTCCATGCTCTTACCATCCTGCTTCTGTTCTGGAACTCACTGGGGTTCCTGACGGGGCCTCTGCCAGGCCATCCCCTCAGCCTGCAATGCTCTTATCCCACGTCTCCCCATGGCTGTGCCTTTTCACTCACCATCTCAACCCTTCCCTGAGCGTCAGAGCACCCGGACCACTTGGTACCCTCGCGTTCCTTGTGCACAGACTATCTCCTGACTTGAAGGCAGGCTTGCTTCTCAAATTCAGTGGACACAGAACAGTGCCTGGTTTCCAGAAGTCACAAGTGAACACCGTGGCTGATGGCTTGCTTTCATGAATAAATGAATGAGCTAATGAACGAAGGAATATAGCCACAATACATACCGTAGTGGACACCAAAATGCCCAACCTGCATCTCCCTTCCTTGAACGACCCAGCTGCTGTCAGCAAACACCCTTCAGCTCAGCCTGTGCAGGGGCTGATTGCCTGAGCCGTAAGAGCTGACTTGCTCCAGGTTGCCTTGGTTCCCAGAGAAGCCCTCAAAAGCCTTGCCATCTCGGCCCAACTCAGGGCAACTCTTAGGGCCCATTCCAGCTGCAGGCTTCCTGTGGGGTCAGCTGAAGCTGGTGTTGGGTAGGCACTGCATTTCAACATCTCAGTGAATCCACTTCTGCTCCTTGTCCCCCAGCCTCCATATGTACCGTCTCAAGCACACTGTGTAGTAAATACCCTGCACGAAAAACTCATCACAGAGGCTGCCTCTCAGGACACATAACTTGCAACACAGACTTCTCCATTAGGGTGGACACCGGCCCCATCCACTCACGCATGCAGGTATGCAGGCTGGGGAGGTCTGCATACCTGGCATCTTCTGCCCTCTTTTGCCTGGACTGATGGCTTTTATACCTATGGTGACCAGAGCTTCCCAGGTGGCACGTGGTAAAGAATCCGCTGCAATGCAGGAGATGCAAGAGATGCAGTTTTGACCCTTGGGTCGGGAAGATGCCCTGGAGAAAAAAATGGCACCCCACTCCAGTATTCTTGCCTGGAGAATTCCATGGAGAGAGGAGCCTAGTGGGCTCTAGTCCATGCGGTGGCAAAAAGTCGGATACCACTGAGTAACTGAGCATGCATGCACACACCTGGGGCTCAGGACCCACCTTTCTGTGACCATGCTGACCCTGGAGACACTTCAGACCACATTCTCCTAGGGCCCTCAGAATCCACACCTATTGAAATGTCCAGAACAGGCAAATTTAGAGTCAGCAAGGAGATTATAGTGAGTCCCCTACATAGGAAACTTCAAGTTGCAAACTCGCAAAGATGTGAACATAAGTTAGTTCACGTGTCTGGTTGCCATGGTCACATGTGTGCATCCTCTACAAGCGGTTGTGCTTTTGTATAGCTTACTGTACAGTACAATAGAGAGCACAGTCATACAGTATCATTGTTTCAAGCCCAGGTTATCCAGAAGCAAGCATAAAAGCAGTGGTGATGCAGCTGGTACTGCTAAGATGCGTCAAGCAATAACGATGTAAACAAAAGAGAAAATAATCAGGAGAGTGGAGCGAGGCAAAAAGATGGTAGACATCACTTGTTTTTATACTGTATTATCTGTGTGAAAAGTATTATAAACTTATTATAGTACAGGACTATGTAGCCAATTGTGTTAGTTGGGTACTTAGGCTAACTTTGTTGGATTCAACGAACAAACTGCACTTTTGAACAAGCTCTCAGAATGGAACTCATTCGTATCCAGGGGACTTAGAGTGGCAGTGTTTAGGGCTGTGGGAGGGATGGGGGAGGGGATGGTAGCTAAAGGGTTCAGGATTTATTTTTGAGCTGATAAAAATGTTTGCAAGGTGACTGTGGTGATGGGTGCACATTTCTCGGAATATACTGAAAACCATTAAACTACACACTTCAAACTGATGCAATGTACATGTGTGAATTCCCTCAACAGAACTCTTGAAAAATTTAAACTTGCATGTACAGCATGATAACTATAGTTAATAATTTTATTTTGTACATTTGAAAGTTGCTTGGAGAGTAGATTTTAAAAGTTCTCATCACAAGAAAACAATGGGTGACTATATGTGGTGATGGATGTAACTAGACTTACTGTGGTGAATATTTTGCAGTATATGCATATATTGAACCATTATGTTGTACACCTGAAACTAACACCATGTTATATGTCAATTATATTTCAATTAAAAGGTGGGGGTAAAAAAAGAAAAAAACATACAAGTGGCATTCTCTCTATAACTCAGCCATGTGCTATTTGTTTTCTCAGACTCATGGGAAGTCATCTAAAAAGCTGCTTCCACCCCCAACCACCCCCAACGTTTTTCTTATTCACCATCACTCCTCCGTGCTGTCCTGCTTCCTTTTCCAGCATCCATTCCGAGAGGATTCAAAAATATGCTCGGAAGCCTTTCAAGTGGCAGTTTGGACCGCACGCTCCAAGCCATATTTTTCTAATAATGATGGCAAGATGCTCCAAGATGTTTTGGGTGCAGTTCTCAGATGCTACAGAGGAGCTTTAGCTTCTGTCTGCAGTGCTAAGGAAGTACGAATATCCAAATGCTTTCTGCGTGCCATTTAGAGGGGCCCAGATGTGCTCCAGCTTCCCTTGTGCAACCCGATGCTGTACAGATGTGCTGCTCCAGGGCACAAGTGCATGGTCCTCTATACCCATCAGCGGTCCTCTTCAGCCTGCAATAAGCCTCCTCTTTGGGGACGATTAGTGTCAAGGACGAAGAACTGTGATTATAAAACAAAACACAAAACACCCTGGCAGCAGTATTTAAGACCTGATTTCTTGGTTGACCAACTACACAGACACAGCCTTGCACACCCTGGAGTACCAACCTCTCCTTGCTGTCAGGAAGCACGGTGCCCAGCGCCTTTCTGGACAACGATAGCCATTTCAGCAATAGCTGGCTGATGACAAGAGTATAGGTGTGGCCTGACGGAAGCAGGGACTAAGAATTTAGCCTCACTGTCACCATAAGTTAAGCAAATGATCACACAAGCCCTAGAATACCATCAGCAATCCCTGATATGAAATTCCACCTTAAAATGGGGTTCAGAACATCAGAACCAAATAGTGTCCTTACAAGCCAACTGTTTGATGCTACAGAAGCCAGGGTTCCAAACAGAAAATGATCAGATCTTAGCTTCTCTCATCACCCCCCGAAGACTCCTTTCAATGAAATAACTGATTCTTCTCTCTTCCATCTCTCCAGAGCACTTTTTGGTTTTTGGCCTCACCATATGGTATGTGGAAATCTTAGTTCCCCAGCCAGGGATTGAACCTATGCCCCCTGCATTTGAAACCCAGAGTCCTAACCCTGGAACACCAGGAAAGTCCTTCCCAAAGCCCTTTTAAAACCTCTCAACCATAATATCCATTGCATGCATGGTACTGTAACAGAATTTGTATGTATTCTATTTCACCCAAAGTTTGAATTTCTTAAAACCTGCCCTCTCTGTCTTGGTCAGCATCCCTCACGACCAGCACAGCACCTGGTTCAAGGCAGGTACTCCAGAGAGATTTACAGGAAAGATAAGGAAACTCCTGACTTTACTGGAAAGGGTGACCTGAAACATCCTCTGCCATTTCCAAGGCAATGTCACATGCAAAAAGAAAGCCCAGAAGAGAGAAAGATGGGAAACGACATTACAACACAGAGCAAACTGCAGTGGGATGAGGACCACGTGACTCGGGGACTCCACTTCTGACCCATCCATGTGACCACACTACAGGATGTGAAACTGAAGTCTTTCATCCCATGTAGCCATCAGAAGACCCACGATATTCACAAGTGAATCTACGTGGTTTAGTGAGCCTAGACAACACTATCTTTAAAAAATAACAAATCCAACAAAGAGGTGCCAACTATTAGGTATAAAATAAGATATGAGGATATATTATACAACATGGGGAATATAACAAATTTTTCTTAATAACAGTAAATGGATCTTTAAAAACTGTGCATCACTATATTGTACACCTATAATTATATATTGTACAGCAACTCTACTTCAATAAAAAAATAACTTATCCTACACATAAGCATCTGAATCTTTAGTTAGTTCAAACAGACTTGACTTCTGGTTCTGTACCACAACAGCTTTTAAAACCCAACATATGTGCTTCCCATGACCTCTACGTTTTAGGATTAAGTAAAACGAGAGCTAAAGAGAGCTTTTATTTTATTTATTTACTTTTGGTGGCTTGGCTTGTAGAATCTTAGTTCCTCAACCAGTGATCGAACCCAGGCTCACAGCAGTGAAAGTCGTAACCAGTGGACTGCCAGGGAATTCTCTAAAGAGAGCTTTTCAAATTACTAAGTAGCATTAAAGGTTAGCAATAAAATTATAAGGATATAATTTTCCTCCTAAGCAAACCCACAATATATTTCATTTTTTAAATGTTACAGTGAAATTTGACATGTAGGATATGGCTATTTAACATTTGTGTTAATAAGGAAGAAGAAATCAAGAACAAGCTTATCCAGTTTATCCCTGATGATGATACCAACATAAAGTGAAAGGATCAGTTCAGTCATTCATCATTCTTATGGCTGCTGGCTAGGATTTGTACTTTTCTAATCAGATTGACATTACTTTCTTTTAACTGAATACCAAAAAAAAAAAGAAGGCAATTGTACTGACTGAAGTGTGTCTCCTCCCAAATTCAGATCCACAGGCAACTTCAGAATGTGACCTCAGTTGCAAACAGACTGCAGATATAATTAGATAAGGTCATGATAAATTAAGGCAGTCCCGAAATCCAAACTTCTCAGAAGGCCAGCAGTCACAGAGACAAAACACACAGACATGGAAAGAGACAGAGAGAGCCGTGTGAAGATGGAGATTGACTGAACTGACGTGTCTACAAGCCAAGGAGTGCCAAGGACCACCAGCACCCACCAGCAGCTAAAAGAAGCAAGCAGGGAAGGATTCTTCTCTAGAGCCTTCTGAGGAAGCATGGCCCTGTCCGCATTTTGATTTCAGACTTCTGGCCTCCAGAACTCTCAGAGGATAAGTTCTGTTGCTTTAAGCCACCTGTGTGCATGCTGTGCTCAGCTGCTCAGTCGTGTCTAATTTTTCCTGACCCTATGGACTGTAGTCAGTCAGGTTCCTCCATCCATGGGGTTTTCCAGGCAAGAATACTGGAGTGGGTTGCCATTTCCTCCTCCAGGGGATCTTCCCGATCCAAGGATCGAACCCACATATTCTGCATTGGCCGGTGGATTCTTTACCATTGTACCACCGGGAAAGCCCCTTCAATCTATTTAATTCATGGTAATTTGTTATGGCAGCCTGAGAAAACTACTCAGAAAGGTCTCTATCATTTCCTCTGTTAATTATGAAAAGATTAAAAATACCAATACACACATTGCTGGTGAAAAGATAAGTTGATTTGGCCTTTCTGAACATGTATCAAAGTCTCAAAATGTGAATATTCTTTGATTCAGGAATTCTACTTTAAGAAATGTATACAAATAACTAGATATAGAAACAAAATTTAGCTGCAAGGATAACCACCACAGCACTATTATTCATAATAGTAAAAAAAAAAAAAAAAAACTAAAAAATTGACTCTAAGCAACAATAAAGGACTGAAAATACAAATTTTGGTGCAACTCACCAATGGAATTGCTGGAAGGAATGACGAACCTAAAACAGAGTGGTCATCAATAAAGAGATAATGTGCAATGTACAGAAATCCTAAACAGTAGCAAAATAGATCTAGGTAGCACAGAAAGTCAACTTGTGTCAGAACAAGGATGGAATAGTGGTGTTCAAACCACAAACATGAACAATCTAATCAATAGCGAACATTTCAGAGCTCCAGTTCTAAGCATTTAATCATATTCCTCTAAAAGTAAAGGTTTATTTCTATTCTCCATTTTTAAAAGGCAATCATGAAAAACTGAAAAAACTAATAAAATGATAGGTGGAGAAAATTAAATATGGGTGGTAATCTAATACGGATCACCAAACATATAAACTATCACTGAGAACACCCACTTCATACTCCAATAGCTTTGAAGGATAAAGAAAACGAAATACATTCAAAACATGGCAAGTAAGACCTGATGAGACAAGTGGGAATATTCTTACCAAAATTTTACAGTCCTGGAGTAAATGAGCAAGAAAAACAAAGAGTCTTTTTTCTTCCCTGCTGATTACTAATAACAGAATGAACCACTTCTCTCAGATTATAAGAACCAATAGTCTAAAATCAACCTAACTTTGAAGTCTTTTCAAAGGCTGTAATACCTTATTAGCTTATGTCTTGATAGATTCGGGTATATATCCTATAATGAAGATTCAAACCCATGTGAAAAATGTGTGTACAGACATACACATAATTTCATGTCTTGCAAATCTATTGAGAAAATAAAATATATATTCACATTTGTAAGTAATATAACCAACAAGCTCATAGGTACAGAGATCAGAATGGTTGCTGCAAGAGGCAGAGGGCGGTGGGGATGGAAGAAATGGGTAAGCTTTTTCCGTTGTCTTTTTTTTTCTAAAACTTCAATATGTTTAATTTTAAAGAAGAAATATTATGAGAAAAGATATAAAAATCATCAACAGGTCAAGGAGAAAAGTTGTATATCATAAAAACAAAAGATGATGAAAAGATATTTGATAAAATTCAACCCCTATCTTGATTTTTTTTAAAGTATCAAACTCAAACTAGAAAGATATTTCTTTCACATGATAAAAAAATCATAATAATACTTGGCTATTAATCTCTATTATCCGGGAAGTTGAAAGCAGTTCAGTGTGATATAAAACAAAAATCAAGTATACAGCAGTCAAAAAGGAAAGAAAACTATTACTATTGGCACATAGTATTATAGTCTAACCTATAAAGTCAAGAAGGTGTAGCCGAAAAACTATTAGACCACATAAGACATTTAGCATAAATAAGCACACAATTGAAAATAAATATCCAGAAGTCAAAAGCTTTCCTATTTGCCAGCAATTACCAGAGAATAGAAAGAAATAATATTTTATTGAACACATATTAACTTCCAGAAATAGTGTTAAGCCCTTAACGTTTATTAACTCACTGAATTTTGAGTAGAAGCCATTGTGACTAACATTTTATAGGTTAGAAAGCCAAGACTCAACTTTTGGACTCTGTGGGAGAGGGAGAGGGAGAGGGCCGGATGATCTGGGAGAATGGTATTGAAACATGTATAATATCATGTAAGAAACGAATCGCCAGTCTAGGTTCGATGCAGGATACAGGATGCTTGGGGCTGGTGCACTGGGATGACCCAGAGAGAGGGTATGGGGAGAGGGGTGGGAGGAGGGTTCAGGACTGGGGACTCATGTACACCTGTGGCAGATTCATGTTAATGTATGGCAAAACCAATTCAGTATTGTAAAGTAAAATAAAGTAAAATTAAAAAAAAAAAAAAACAACAACAAAAGAAAGCCAAGACTCAGAAATATTGCATATCCTGCCCAAAGTCACATGACAGCAAATGACAGAGCCCATATGAGACCAGGCCAAGGAATAAAAAGTTCTCATGCTCACTACATCCCATCTCTGCCTCCCAATTAAACTGAAGGGCTATGAAACTTCTGAAAACTGTAAAGCACAAAAGAATTTAAAGAACCTTTCGTTCAATCAAAGCAAATTATTTAAGGATGTCAAAAAATAAGTAAGTAAATAAACTGAAGGGCACACACCTAACTCAAGCAAAAATACTAAAAATAAACAAAGCAGGAAATGCAGGCATTCCCTGGTGGTCCAATAATTAGGACTTCATGGCCTCACTGCCAAGGGCCTGGGTCTAATGCCTGTTCAGAGAACTAAAATCCCACAAGACTACAGGATGGCTAGAGAGAAAAAGAAAAAAAAAGAAAGAAATGCAACTCTTTGAGCAGCTTCAGCTGCATGCAACAAATTCTGATAAATTCTCTTTTCATTTTTTTCTAATTTTCTTTGTTATGGCTTCTTAGATACACTCATCATTTCAAAGTGGACATTTAATTTCCAAATACATGGGGTTTTTTAAGTATCTTTGATATTAATTTCTCATTTGGATATTAATTTCTCACTTAAATGCTTTCTTCTCTGCAATCCACTGTTTTTTTTTCAGTCTTCTCACTTTATTGAGGCTTTCAATGGCCAAGTCAAAGATCTCTCCTGATAAATGTCACATTGCACTTGAAAACGTGTGGGTTATTTTCAAATATCTTGTGATATTGATGTCTAACAATTTCACAATGATAAAAGAACAGACTCTGTATAATTTCAACAGCTTTAGACTATGAAATTTTGCACCTTGTTTTATGTCCCTGGATATCTTCCAGTGTCTCTTAGTTTATAGTCTACAGGAACTTGAACAGAATTCATATCCTACAGTTGGTGTGAAAATTGTATAATCTTAATTATGTTGAATTTGTTCATGGTGTTTTTCAGGTCTTCTATATCCTTCTACTTTTCTGTATATACATTTTATTAATTTTCAAGAGTTTGATATTAAAATTCCAACTAAAAATTTTGATTTATGTATGTAAAATATATAGTGGAACTATATTTAACTTTGTTCTGTATTTTCCAAGTCTCCTATAAATGTGTTATCATAATTTAAAAAACAAAATTTTAATATTTAAAAAAAAAAAAAAGAAATGCATGGAATTCTTGTGAAGATGCTAAAAAATAAAAAACTTTCTGACAATCCTCAAGAAGACCTTTTTGAACAGAGACACACCATATTTCACAAGAGGTAAATTATACTTTATAAAAAATGTCAATTACCCCCCCAAATAATAAATAGATTTAATGTAATTCCAATCACAATCTACAGAGAAAATATTGCTTTTGTTGATGTGCTTTCCTTGGTGGGAAGTGAAATTTAATAACATGATTCTAAAGTTCCTCTAGAAGAAAAAGAAGTGAATATCCAGCCAAGAAATTTTAATAAGGGGGATTAAACAGTCCTGTAAAATGCTAGTCATTGTCACTTTCAAGCTTGGGTTCATATAGTTCCTTGTTCCTACAACCAATTTCCTAATAGAATCCTACAGACATGTTTGGTGGCCCCTTACTTTTAAGAAAGACAAAGAAAATGCAAAAGAACCCACAAAACCTAACAACAGACAAGTAAAGACTCATAAGAAAACATGCCACAATTTAAAACAGCTAATGTGTTCAAGAGATGAAATGATGTTTGACACCTACTCTCTGGTCTTCAAACTTTACAGTTAGGATACTTATCATTAAAAGTAAAAGAAAATTAAAAAAGAGCAACAAGAAGATGGAAGGACAAATGTTAAAAAGCTAATTGAAAAAATATCTTAAAAAAAGAAAACTTCTTTAAAAGATGGCAGACATTCAGAATGTTTAATGTGGGAAAGTAAGGCTCAGGAAGAATTCAACAGCTGTATTAAAATAGGAGGAGACTATAGATCAACTATACTTTCATAAAATTTTTAAAAAGGAAGTGATGCCAATACAAATTCTGCATTCCCTGACATCTCTTCACAGACCCACACCACCTCACGCTTCCCCTCTGCCTTAGAGGCCATCTCCTCCACCAGGCTTTCCCCCTATTGTCATCACCTTCAGCTGATGTCTTTGCAGTCTACCGGTTTGCACAGAATTCTCTGACATTGTGCCCTCCAGGTGTGTGTAAACTAGCCTATAGGGCTGCTGTCCCTCCCTTCTAGCTCCTTGAGGATCCTGGTTCGGTCCAGTTGGGTCTCAGCACAGGAGCCAAGCCCTAGACACACTGTTAATTCAGAGACTGGAAACCTCATGGCAAGTTTAAAGTTTCAAAAGAAGAGGGACCGGCCAGATCAAAAAGGTGATGATTTTTTGACTCAGCTCCAGGTTTTTTAAATATTATGTTTCTAAATAAAGTAAATGGATACTCTAGAGAAATAGCTCAAGGAAGGTCACGGAGCAGAGCAACTACTGGAGACTTGATAAATCAAATAAACAATGAGGCCAGCACAGGAAAGCAGAGAGCGTGCTCCAGACCCTCTTGCCTTTTTGTTTTTCCATTAAGGAGCTGTTCTTATAAACAATGAGCCCATTCAAAAGGGCTTTTTAAAAATCCCTGGAGGAAGCTTCTATCTCCTGAACTGAAAAAGCTGCCCACCCCCCTCCTGGCCTCTGAGCACTCGCCTCCCAGAGCTCCATCCTGCCTTCATTTGGATGGAAACAGCTTTGATCAGAAGCTCCAAGGAAAGAAGAAAAAAAAAAAAAAACTCCTGACTCCAATTACTCAGGAATTCTACTGGTAGCAAAAGGTAAGCAGAAAACCTTCTCCAAGGATGAATCCGCTCTCCGTGGGACCTTTTCTCCTGTGTGGAACAGGCAGCAGAAGATGTTTGGTTTTGTTTTTGAAACAGAAGTTTTGAAACTTTTATGTAGAACCACATGAACATCTATGTTCACCAAAGACCCGGTTTCTGAATACAGAAATGTGTTTGCATGGCTGGACACTCCCATTTATTTTAATGTGCAATTTTTTTTAACATTTATTTATTATTTATTTATTTATGTTATTACTACTTATAGTAGAAATTTCCATGGATTCTGAAAAATAAACTCAACAGCCAGCACATATACCATCTCATCTTATTTCTGTTTCTTTTTTAAATCTTTTAATTATGAAATATTCCAAATGTACAGAACAGGACTAAAAACTATGAGTGGTTACTCATGTTACCTACAACTTGGATGTAAGCAAGCTAACAGGTTCTCATATTTGCATCAGATAATTTTAAGGAAATAAAACAGACATAACCAAAGTCTCCCCTCCTCTGATACTGGAAGACTTATTCTTTTCCCTCCCTCTCCAGCTTCCCAGGAGGCACTAGTGGTAAAGAACCTGCCATAAAAGACTCAGGTTCGATCCCTGGGTTGGGAGGATCTCCTGGAGGAGGGCATGACAAGCCACTCCAATATTCTTGCCTGGAGAATCCCATGGACAGAGAGGCCTAGTGGGCTACAGTCCATAGGGTTGCAGAGTCTGACACAACTGAAGTGACTTGGCATGAACACATCAGAAATGCAAACAGAGCAAATTACTTCAGTCTTTCCTATAGATATTTTTTACTTTTTTTGCTCATGACAGTAATACCGATTTCTATCTTTTCAAAATGCATAAAGGACAGTTCTTTGTCCTAGTCCCAGCCAGCAGTAATTCTGTACAGCAAATCACTCTCAGAAAAGCCCTCCATCTGACACCCAATCTATTTGCTCCAGTAATGACCAACCTCATCATAGGCATATTCTAGCCTGCACAACATCAAACTGGGGATAACAAACTTAAGACAGAATTAAAAAAAGGAAACAAGACTCATAAATATTTACAATTAGAATGGATTGGCCCCAGTTGCATGGTTTACATTCTCAGAACATCTGCCATGTCTTCATTCAGCAAAGCGTATTTGGAAAGACTTCTTCCTCTATCTGGGCGTCATGCACTTCTGTCCCTTGGGGTTCACGCCTACATTCCATCTTTTCTTGTTCTGCTTCTCTGAGCTCATACCTTCTCAATGACCATCAACATTTCCAAACCAAGCCTCCTTTCTAAGATGCCAAGCATTTGGATGGCCTCAAACTTAACCTGGTAAGTTGAGGGTGTCATAGTCTCCAAACCTGTTCCTACTCCTGTCTCAGTGAATGGTACCACCATGTACCCAAGAAACCCAAACTAGAGCATTGGGTAACATCCTTGACCCTCCCTGCTTCATCCCCACAGTCCTATTACACTCTACTGAATCCAACCTAATATGCCTCTGATTCACTCCACTTCTCTCAGCCCCATTGCCACCAATCCAGTCTAAGCCACCACCAGTTTGTACGTGAGTTAATGCAGTAGAGCCCAATAAGTGTTCCTGTTTTCTGTGCTGCCTCCCCAACCTACTATATACAGTAAGTCCCCTACATATGAATGAGTTCCATTCTAAGAGCATGTTCATAAGTCCAATCTGTTCATAAGTCCAACAAAGTTAGCCTAGGTACCCAACTAACAATCGAATGTATAGCATTGTAGTGTAGTAGCTTTCCAATACTTCTCACACAAATAATACCTAAAAAACACACACAAAAAATAAAAAATAAAACATCTTTTAATCTTACAGTATGCTGCCTTGAGAAGTACACCAGACACATGAACTAACTTATGTGACTGGACACGTGAACGCACATCAGCATCTTTGAAAGCTTGCAACTTGAAGGTTCATATGAAGGGACCTTGCTGTACAATACAGCTACGGTGACAGAATTCCAAAATAATCAATTCTATCTCCCACGCTTAAATTCTTTCTTCTCTGCCCTCAAGATAAAGTCCACACAAGACTCCTAGACCTCCATCACCAAGATTCTATTTATTTATCCTGTTTATCAATACTTACCACCTCCCAGTCCATTCCTCCGTTCCACTAAGGTTATTTTAGCTGCTTGAATACATAGGGATCCATTTCACTGCACAGAATTCTCACCAACTACCCCTTTGTCAGGAACATAACTTCCCTCTGTACCTACCTCTTCAATTGTTCTTATTTTGCTTTCACCATTCTTTTAAAGTTTTATAGGTTTCAACTTAAATGTGTCTTCTTCCAGGAAGTCTTCCCTGATGCCCAACCCCAGTCCCAACGGTGCCAGTACCCTGCTGTCTGTGTTATCAAAACAATTATCACAATTAACTACTATACAAACTAGACATTTCCTGAGGGCAGAAACCACTTTTGTTTAATTCACTCCACAGTACTTAGCACAGTGTTTGGGACACAGGAGATCTCTAAAAAATATTTACTGAACAAATTAATGGATGGATGCATGCATGCATGTATTAGTAGTCATTCAACAAATCTGGTTTGCAGTCTTCCTCCTCCAGGACACAGGAGCCAAGTCAACAGACATACTATGTCATTTACCATGTATCTTGGCTCTAGCTAGAATGTTGTAATTGAATTTATTTCCATTTTGATCACTTTTCAAACATGATTTTGTTGCCAGGTTGTCCAGGTGGAATGTCTCTAGTAAGCTAAACAAAGTTAAACACAAAAAGTAATGGTTTGAAAAACAAAAACGGCCTCCCAGCCTCCCTAATGTAAAATAGCACGTATAATTAATAAAGTAGAATTCCAGATTCCTTCAGAAAACAGTGCCGGTTCCCATACAATCAGTTAGGATTAAAGATATTTTCCTGGTCCTAAAAAGTCAAGGGAAGTATCTTTTAAAGGGACCTACATCTAAATGTAGATATACTATAAATCTGTCTTAGCAAAAAGTAGTAAAGAAACATGACTGTGAGCTAGTGCTTCCAATTTAACTAACAGTTCTCACCAGGGTTAAATAAAGGCTTCAGAAAATGTAGAGGGGAGGACAGACATAGGAAGGGCTAAATATTTTATCTTCTTACAAAGGAGTCTTGATGAACAATTCTTTACAGATGATGTATCTCCCAAGAAAGGCCTTTTAAAAATCTATGTTTAAATGCGACAACAACAACTAAAAAGTACATTACACAAAGGCCCTGGTCAGTATTTATTTTTAAGAGCATTACAGATTTGATTTACATAAATTTTAAAGAGGTCACCACCTTTGTCATTCCAAGTTACCACAATAATTCCCTCTTAGCTTCAACTTATGAACCTGCTGAAAACTACTGTTTCCGAAATAAAACTTCCATTTTTTTTCTGAAAACCTTGATGAGCTTGTCTTCTAGGTGTTTTCATGTCTCATTTGAGATGTTAGAGAATATTGTACGTGTCTCACCAAGGGAGGAAAAGAAACAGAGTGGAAAAAGGGAAAGAAGAGAAAAGGAGAAAGAAATCAATTTTAATATTGGTTAGCAACGTTGTTGTTGTTGTTTTTTTTTTTCATGACACAAAGTGAGAAAGAAGCCAGTGACAGTATCCAGCAGAAGGGAATTGAACATGAAATTGACAATCACACAGGTCCTTGATGGACATCATTCTATTACCCCTGACGGCAGCCTCAAAAAGTATTACTATTCTCATTTTACACATAAGGGGAACTGAGGCCTGGAAAGTACCTTTCCTCGACCTTTCCTAGCCCCTGCCACTAAGGGCAGAAGCTAGACTCACATCCAAGTTTCTCTGCACATAGAACCCACCTTTCCCCACTATAGCTCTCCACCATACATGTCCGTCTTAATGTCATAAAATTTAGTTGACCTTTCCTGGGGTCCCTAGAAAAATCAAGTCTTCACAACCCATCTGCAGTTATTCAAATGTCTATACAGCCAATTGAATAATTACCTCATTTTAGGCTTTCTCTAATTCACCAGTACCAATCCTTTTGGGCTTCCCTTGTGGCTCAGCTGGTAAAGAATCCGCCTGCAATGTGGGAGACCTGGGTTCGATCCCTGGGTTGGGAAGATCCTCTGGAGAAGGGAAAGGCTACCCACTCCAGTATTCTGGCCTAGAGAATCCCAAGGACTGTATAGACCAAGGAGTTGCAAAGAGTCAGACACGACTGAGCGACTTTCACTTCACTTCAGTCTTTTTGGTGTCTGAAAGGTAAGGCCAAGTAAAGAAGATTCCCTAGCAGAGTTGAAGCCCTAAAACAATGACCCCTTTCTAGAGAAGGCAGGGATCTTGCTTTGGAAACCATTATTTTCATCCTTTGACACTAAGTAACTAAGCATGCATGCCCAACTCACTAGACAACCAGAGTTACTTGCAGGAGAACAGAGGTATCTGAGCACTAGACAGCAAGTGAAGCTGTAAGTTCAGACACCCACCAGGCCACTCTTCATTAAATAACTTCAAACCAAAACATACATCCTGCTACTAGAGCTAGGAGCCCTGCTGAGTATACAGAGAAGAGTGATGGCTTCTCTCACATCTAAATGGACCACATGAGTGATCCCATTAGCAAGAGCAGTTTGGTACTTGTAGACCTGATGGCCTTCTTAGTCCTAAAAGTAAGTGCCTGCCCTCGTATTCTGGACTAAAACATTATCTGGCTGGGTATTACAGCACCTGTGACAACCCTTGAGATTCCTCCCATGTTTCTGGAAGGCTCCACATAATCTTCATGAAGCCTATGCTACTATTTCCAGGGAAACCAGTTAAAGATAGTAAAGACAGATCAGAACTGGGAGCAGAGTAGAGCAATTTTGGTAACTAGAGGTGTAGTTGTCCAACATACATGGCACAAACTTCTGCTCAGCAAATTAAATAGAACCCATCAAAACCTGAGGATCATCTGCAGGACTGTCTCCTCTAAAAGAAATGAAAATTCTCCTAGATCCCTCCAGCTGTGGTTCAAGGTCATTTTTACACCCACTCATTCATTCAACACGTATTTACTGAGGCCCCATCCTGTGCTGGCCACTGGTCCAAGCAGAGATACCAACATGGAGAAGACCGAGGGGTACTTGACTCTCAGATCCTGATGTGGAGACAGGCAGTAAACACATACAAAGTAAAATAACATAACTATATTCAAAAGAAAATAACTAACTTCACAGAGAAACATTCTTTGAAGAAAAGAAAATGTGATTGGGAGCACTAGGTCAGGGCAGGAAGGGAAGTCAAATCACTGGACATAAGCAGGTAGGCAGAGGGCAGGACCAAACTCATGGGGTGGGATTTTTCCCAACTCTGGTACCCATCCCAGGAACCGCCCTGAGACCTCAGGGCTGGAGCCAATCTCAGGGATCCTAAAGCCAGGGGATGTGGGAGGACTGCATTACTGAACTCACAAGCCAAGACAAGTTTTGTTTGTTCTCCAAAGATCCTCTATCTCATCGCATGGCAGTCTGGCAAGACCTGGAACCAAGGCCTTTTAGCCAAATGGCTATGGTGTCTTAAAAGATGATCAAGGCTGCAGACTACCCTTGAGGGAGTTCTGATTTAATATCTAAATCCTTAAAAATCAGTACATCCTTGCAGGGTCTAATTTTCACACATTGAGAGATACAAGTGTGGGTGTACACACACACACACCACATACACAGATTAATGCTCCTGCAGAGGAAATGTTAGACCATTATAGTTTAGAAGCAATCAGATGAAGCACAATCCATGGTATCAGAATCGCGTAACTTCCAATCCTCAAACCTCTTTCAAAAAGTTTCTTTCTTTTTAAACTTAGGAGAAGACTGAGGACAATGTCACTGCCAAACAGAATGACAAAGCATTTTCCCCTCTAAATTTACTATGATGATAGATAACAAATGGCATCTATAAAGCCATCAGTCAATAACCAAAAACAAAAGAATACACTGCAAAGACGAGGCATAGTTAGAAAATGCCAGTGAGACATGCAAGGGGCAGCCGTGCTTTGAAAACATGGTTTGATCCGAATGTCAGATGTGGTTTGAGCTCCTCACCACAAACTTGGGTTACTAACATTTCTAAAATTTCTGAAAATGATTTTCAGGCCACTCGCCTGCTTGGGAGCAGATGAAAAATTTCCATTGTTGATACATAGACTATTAGGATGTAAGGTAAATAACAGGCCACAGGCAAGATACCTAGTTCTCATAAGTTTACAGAAACCCCATGAAAAGTGCAGTAGAATTCTGATTTTCCTCAGTACACACCTGCAGAGATGGGTACACAGCCCCTGCTCCCCTCCGTTCAATCTCTGACCCCACCCTGTCTCCCCCACAGCCTGCACGCTGGCAGGGCAGGAGAGGTCCCCCCATGCTCCTCCTCCTGCTTCATCCCAATCAGTTGTTGCTATAGTCACAGCAATTAACATGGATTGGTATGTGTGATGGCTGTCATTCAAAATCAGAAGACAGGTGAATAAAAGCCTGTGTGTATGTGAATGTCTGTGTGTCTGTGTCCCTCCTTTTACCTAAGCTTTGTAACTCAGCAACATGGGGAGCATTCTGAGGACAGAAGTCACATGACATCAGTTTTATCCTGTGACGATGGACTAAAGTGAAGAAGATGAACTGTAATAAGGCAGAGGTCCCCAGCCTCTGGTATCTAATGCCTGATGACCTGATTGGAGCTGATGTAATAATAATAGAAATAAAATGCATAATAAATGTAATGCTTTTGAATCACCCCAAAACCATCCCCACCCCCTGGTCTGTGGAAAAACTGTCTACCATGAAGCTGATCCCTGGTGCCAAAACGATTGGGGACTGCTGGAAGGAATAAATACAGTGGCCTATCCTTTAGCCAAAAAGTAAACACTCAAGTCATCTGCAGTCCAGGATGGCAGAACTATGACTCAGCAGCTGATGGAAAGGAATACTTCCTCGGGATATTGTCCCATGTCAACTGCGGAATAGGCCTGCCTGGACCCAGCTCCAATCTCAGTAACAGGGGCGGCATCACTCAGCCATACTGAGTGCTTTCATACTGAGATATACAACCAGATAATGGGGACAGACAGTAAACACTCAAAGCCACCCCAGAGGCCTTGGGGCCTTATTACTCAGGTATTCGCAAGAATCTATGGAAAAAGAATTAGCACTGACTTGTATGGGTTCAGAGGCCAGAATCAATTATCCTTTCCACATCGCATCACCTAAAGTGCTTCCAAAGGCAACAGGGAACAGAAGTGGCTGAAGTGCTGGGAGGTGGGCCTTTGCCCTACACAAAGAAGAATATTCTAATAATGAGAACTGTCTGAAAATGGAATGGGTGGCCCTGGGAAAGCTTTGTCCCTCCTGAAGAGGGATGGTGGCAGCACTCCTGGGCTCTTACGAATAGATCAGCACAAGGAAGAAGGGTAGCCTCCAAGATCTATGTGTCTTCCCTATCTCTAGGAGGTGATGGTCCACAGAGATCCCTCCACCCTGGGAGAGGCGGATGTCTGTGTTCTAGAACTCTTGGTTAAGAAAAATATCCCCCTGAAAACTGCTACACTGTTGATGGAAATGTAAACTGGTGTAGCCACTGTGGAACATGGTATGGAGGTTCCCTAAAAACCAAAAAATAGAGCTACCATATGATCCAGCAATCCCACTCTTAAGCAGATATTCAGAAAAGATGAAAACTCTAATTTGAAAGGATACATGCACACCAATGTTCATAGCAGCACTGTTTACAACAGCCAAGACATGAAAGCAACTTAAGTGTTCATCAAGAGATGAAAGGATAAAGAAGACATGGTACATATATACCATGGAATATTTCTCAGCCATTATAAAGCATGAGATAATGCCATTTGCAGTACCACGGACAGACCTAGAGATTATCATACTATGTTAAGTAAGCCAGACAGAGAAATTTTTATGTGGAATCTAAAAAATAATAATACAACTAAACTTATTTACAAAACAAACAAACTCACAAACACACACACACACACACTTTAGATACCAAAGAGGTTGGGGGGGGAGGGATAAATTAGGAATTTGGCATTAACATATATACACTACAGTATATAAAATAAATAAACAAGATCCTATAAAACAGCACAGGGAACTAGATCCAATATCTTGTAATAACCTGTAATGGAAAAGAATCTGAAAAAGAATGTATACGCACATCTACATATAACTGAATTCAGTTTAGTTCAGTCACTCAGTCGTGTCCGACTCTTTGCGACACCATGAACCACAGCACACCCCCTGTCCATCACCAACTCTCGGAGTCCACTCAAACCCATGTTCATCGAGTCGATGCAACCAACCATCTCATCCTTTGTCATCCCCTTCACTTGCCCTCAATCCTTCCCAGCATCAGGGTCTTTTCAAATGAGTCAGCTCTTCGCATCAAGTGGCCAAAGTATTGGAGTTTCAGCTTCAACATCAGTCCTAACAATGAACACCCAGGACTGATCTCCTTTAGGATGGACTGGTTGAATTTCCTTGCAGTCCAAGGGACTCTCAAGAGTCTTCTCCAACACCACAGTTCAAAAGCAGCAATTCTTTGGCGCTCAGCTTTCTTTATAGTCCAACTCTCACATCCATACATGACTACTGGAAAAACCATAGCCTTGACTAGACGGAACTTTGTTGGCAAAATAATGTCTCTGCTTTTTAATTTGCTGTCTAGGTTGGTCATAATTTTCTTTTCAAGGAGTAAGCATCTTTTAATTTCATGCCTGCAATCGCCATCTGCAGTGATTCTGGAGCCCAGAAAAATTAAGTCAGCCACTGTTTCCCCATCTATTTGTCATGAAGTGATGGGACCGGATGCCATGATCTTAGTTTTCAGAATGTTGAGCTTTAAGCCAACTTTTTTGCTCTCCTCTTTCATCAGGAAGCTCTTTAGTTCCTCTTCACTTTCTGCCATAAGGGTGGTGTCATCTGCATATCTGAGCTTACTGATATTTCTCCCTGCAATCTTGATTCCAGCTTGTGCTTCCTCCAGCCCAGCGTTTCTCATGATGTACTCTGCATATAAGTTAAATAAGCAAGGTGACAATATATACCCTTGATGTACTCCTTTTCCTATTTAGAACTAGTCTGTTGTTCCATGTCCAGTTCTAACTGTTGCTTCCTGACCTGCATACAGATTTCTCAAGAGGCAGGTCAGGTGGTCTGGTATGCTCATCTCTTGAAGAATTTTCCATAGTTTATTGTGATCCACACAGTCAAAGGCTTTGGCATAGTCAATAAAGCAGAAATAGATGTTTTCCTGGAACTCTCTTGCTTTTTCCATAATCCAGTGGATGTTGGCAATTTGATCTCTGATTCCTCTGCCTTTTCTAAATCCAGCTTGAACATCTGGAAGTTCACGGTTCACATATTGCTGAAGCCTGGCTTGGAGAATTTTAAGCATTACTTTACTAGCGTGTGAGATGAGTGCAATTGTGCAGTAGTTTGAGCATTCTTTGGCATTGCCTTTCTTTGGGATTAGAATGAAAACTGACCTTTTCCAGTCCTGCAGCCACCGCTGAGTTTTCCAAATTTACTGGCATATTGAGTGCAGCACTTTCAGTGTCATCTTTCAGGATTTGAAATAGCTCAACTGGAATTCCATCACCTCCACGAGCTTTGTTCGTAACTGAATTACTTTACTGTAAACCTGAAATACTCTAAATTATACTTCATTTAAAAAATGTTTCAAAAAAGAATGTTAAAAAAAGAAAAATATCCCTCTGATAAGCACCAGAAAGGAAGAGGGAGTATTCACAGAAGCCTTTTAATGCTGGCAGCATAAGTGGTAATGAATTTAAGACACGCAGCCATGTTAATTCAAAGTATCACTTCAATGACTCGTTTTCACATTCCGAAGCATCTTCTCAGTGGTGTGTTTGCTCCCCATTTCATCCTGATTGATTGGGCGCTGACCCCTCATCCGACTTGGAAGAGGAAGGAGAAGATACTTGGCCTGGGCAGTGGCTATAAGGGACATCTGGGCATGTCCAGGTCAGGGAAGTAGATACCACAGGCGTCAACCTAAGTAGCATTCATGCAGGTTCACCCTAGCCCCCAGCAAAGCCTGGGTCTGTCCTGTAGATAGGTTATCATTTCAGCATCCTCCTGCCTCTGCAGAGAGGATCTCATAGGAAGCAGGGAGCAAAATGGATCAGAAAACTTCTCTAACTCTTTTAATATTAACTATGTCCCAAGAAGCTTTGCTACCCAAAGATTTTTAAGTCAGCTTTCCACTAACCCTACCCTTTCACAGACAAAACTGATGAAAGTCATTAGCCAGTTTAAAACCATTAGTTGCATTCATTTTTTTAAAAAATCTGTCTCCTTTAAAGGACAGATGGTATATTTAAAAATGATGCTGACACACTGATGAGTTCTATACATTTAAAATAAAGCTGGCAAGAACTATCTTCTTGTGTTTGAAAGAATGTTTCTCATACTGGATGCTAGTCTGAGCATTCAAGTTGTGAAAGGATGTCTAGGCTTCTTCAACTTTCTCATAACTTCTTGGGAACTATGGCCTAATGAAACAGAATAAGTGCCTTCAGGCCAGACTTTTCAAGGAAAAAAATAATTGGTATTCATATCTGGATTGGTTCAAGATGAACCTGTCTGAAGACACAAGGAAATAGTAAAACACATGAACCTTTTCCAGGAAGATGGAACAGCCCTCTAGGACATCTACACATTCTAAGATTTGAAAGACAAGATAACGAGCACCTTAGTATTAACTAATATTAATGAAAAAATAGTAAGGGTGTGAAGATGGAGGGCGACAGGGGATGAAATGGTTGGATGACATCATTGACTCAATGGACGACTTTGAGTGAATCTGGGAGATACTGAAGGACAGGGAAGCCTGATGTGCTATAGTCCATGGGGTCGCAGAGTCGGACACAACTGAGCAACTGAACGACAACAAAAACTTGCTAGGCAATTGACAGAATCAGTCAGTGAGGGAGATACTGTTGTTGCCACAGCTGTGAAACCACTGTAGTTCTTCATTCTAAAGCCCAGAGCTTAGCCACCACCAATGACACGATATGGCTGCCTTCTACTGAGTCTTTTCAGTGCCTTTTAAAGTATTTTCGGATACTGTCATTTGTATTTCAAAGTAGTCCTTTTTTCAGTTTGTTGTGTTGAAATGAAATCATGTTTCACTTTTCCATCCAAAGGCAAAAAAAAAAAACAGATTCTAGAGAGGAAAAGCACGTATGCTGTGTGCTGATTCAAAAACAGAAAAAAAAAAAAAAACATATGCTCAGTGGCACCTATGCAACACATATATATCTGGAAATACTTTATACATATGTATATATACAGTGAGAACTTCATAGTATTTGGCAACTGAACTTTACCCAACAGAAAATGATCATTTCTCACATACAGCAGCAGTTGCCAATTCTAGATTTTTTTAAATTTATTTTTCTTTTTACTGAAGTACAGTTGAATTACAATTTATTTTTATTTTATTTTTTGGCTGCAGCATGCCAGGGCTTAGTTCCCTGACTAGGGATCCAACCCATGCCCCCTGCAGTGGAAGCACAGAGACTTAAGCACTGGGCCACCATGGAAGTCCTGCCAATTCTTGATCTTTGATTCAAGACACAAAACTATAATACTACACCACTTCCTCAGTCCCCACTCCCTCCCACCCTACTCTGGGTGTCAGGACGCCAAGAGTCAGGAAAGCGTGAGCCCAGGGCAGGCCTGCCAGGAGAACTTGGAAAAACTGATCTCCCAGCCCGTTTCCTTGTCTGTAATATGGGTGTTTAGCACCCAGGCTGTGACTTGGTGAGTGGAATCACATCTCAGCAGAAGTGAGGGGAATTCCTCTGAAAGATCCAACATAAATTCCTAGCCACGGAAGCAGGGGGGAAGCAAAGGGCACAGGTTGGGAGCGCATCAACCAGAACGGTTCTTTCTTAAGCTCCTGCCCTCCTTCCCCAGACATCCAAGCTGTCCACAAGAGCTCTTTATTTGGTTTAATAAGATGGTCATGCTTTCTGAATTCACAAACACTGAACCTATTTTGGTTCAAGGAAACAAAGCTGCCTTAATGCTCGCCCTCATGCTCCTCTGAAGCTATTTTTCAGGAAGCAACTGCTAAGACTCCACACGTATATCTGTTACCACATCAAAATTCCCAACGCTGCCACTCTAGCGTCATTGGTAAAAGAAAGAAAGAAGCAGAAACCATGAAATCACCTAGTTGGGCCTGCAAGCATAACGGGCAGGTCTTACCATAGGGCAAGGGATGCCTGGGTGCTGAGAGTCTTCATGGGGCTTTGAGGGGGCATCCCTTATATTTAGACAATTCAGGCTTCCTCCCTCCAGACACTGTACACACTGATCTTCTCCACTTACCTAACTGTGGTTTCTCCTATGAAAATAATCTTTCTTTTTTCTTTTTAATTGAAGTATAGTTGATTTACAATGTTGTGTTAGTTTCAGGTGTCTAGCAAAGTGATTTCATTAAACATACATATCTACTCTTTTTCAGAATTTTTTTCTTTATGGGTTATACAAAAGTGCTGAGTAGATTTCCTTCTGCTATACAGTAGGTTCTTGTTGCTTATGCATTTTATACATAGCAGTGTGTATATGTTAATCCCAAACTCCTAATTTATCCCTCCCCATTTCTCTCTTTTAGTAATAACAAGTTTATTTCCTACAACTGTGGGTCTATTTCTGTTTTGTAAATAAGTCTGAAAAAATCTGCTTTATAGAAGGGGCAGCTGGCAGGGGAAAATGCTACTTTGTGTCCCTGGTCTGGTCCTTGGCCATATTCTGCTGCACTAACCTGCTGCTTCTATCATCATTTAGACACGTCCAACTACCTGATGTTCAGGGTCCCTGATTTCCTTCTCCAGCTGCCAAGACAGTCCTCCTCCACTCAGCTTAGTCAATGCTCCCTGACTGTCCTCTCCTGCCCAGCTTCAAGCCTTTAAGCAACATCAACTGCGAATGAGGAGGAAAATGAGTGAGTGTGTGTGTGTAAAACTCAGTTCCAAGTATCCCTCCAGCATCTTTCCAGGCTGAGACAAATTCAACTCCTAACCATTTATTTTAAGAAATGCTAAGCAATACATGAACAAAATGTTTTTTTTAAATGGTATTTTAACATGCTTTCCATATAAAAGAAATAAAAATCCTATATAGAAGAATAAGGTAGTAGTAGGACAAGACGCACGCTAGTAAACTAATGCTCAAAATTCTCCAACCCAGGCTTCAGCAGTACATGAACCGTGAACTCCCTGATGTTCAAGCTGGTTTTAGAAAAGGAAGAGGAACCAGAGATCAAATTGCCTACATCCGCTGGATCATCGAAAAAACAAGAGAGTTCCAGGAAAACATCTATTTCTGCTTTATTGACTATGCCAAAGACTTTGACTGTGGGGATCCCAATAAACTGTGGAAAATTCTTCAAGAGATGGGAATACCAGACCACCTGACCTGCCTCTTGAGAAACCTGTATGCAGGTCAGGAAGCAACAGTTAGAACTGGACATGGAACAACAGACTGGTTCCAAACTGGCAAAGGAGAACATCAAGGCTGTATATTGTCACCCTGCTTACTTAACTTACATGCAGAGTACATCATAAGAAATGCTGGACTGGAAGAAGCACAAGCTGGAATCAAGATTGCTGGGAGAAATATCAATAACCTCAGATATGCAGATGACACCACCCTTAGGGCAGAAAGCGAAGAAGAACTAAATAGCCTCTTGATGAAAATGAAAGAGGAGAGTGAAAAAGTTGGCTTAAAGCTCAACATTCAGAAAACGAAGATCATGGCATCCAGTCCCATCACTTCATGGCAAATAGATGGGGACACATTGGAAACAGTGTCAGACTTTATTTTGGGGGGCTCCAAAAGTCACTGCAGATGGTGACTGCAGCCATGAAATTAAAAGACGCTTACTCCTTGGAAGAAAAGTTATGACCAACCTAAACAGCATATTAAAAAGCAGAGACATTACTTTGTCAACAAAGGTTCGTGTAGTCAAGGCTATGGTGTTTCCAGTAGTCATGTATGGATGTGAGGATTGGACTATAAAGAAAGCTGAGTGCAAAAGAGTTGATGCTTTTGAACTGTGGTGTTGGAGAAGACTCTTGAGAGTCCCTTGGACTGCAAGGAGATCCAACCAGTCCATCCTAAAAGAGATCAGTCCTGGGTGTTCACTGGAAGGATTGATGTTGAAGCTGAAACTCCAGTACTTTAGCCACCTGATGCAGAGAGCTTATCTGAAAAGACCCTGATGCTGGGAAAGATTGACGGCAGGAGGAGAAGGGGACGACAGAGGATGAGATGGTTAGATGGCATCACCAACTCAATGGACGTGAGTTTCAGTAGGCTCCTGGAGTTGGTGATGGACAGGGAGGCCTGGCATGCCGTGGTTCATGGGGTCACAAAGAGTCGGACACGACTGAGCAACTGAACTTAGGACAGGATGATTGGATGGCATCATCGACTCAATGGACATGAGTTTGAGCAAGCTCTGGGAGATGGTGAAGGACAGGGAAGCCTGGCCTGCCGCAGTCCATGTGGTCTCAATCAACAGGACTGAGTGACTGAACAACAACATAGAAAGATATAAGATCAGAGATATATATAGAAAAATACACAAGTGAAAAGGAATCTGTGTTTCTTAAAAAAAAAAAAAGTTAATATTTAAAACTTACAGTAAATCAGATTACAGACAAGATTCCAAAGACAGAGGACTGGCCTTTCTTTGGTTATTGTTTTCCCCCAAATCTGACCTCACCTGAAATTCATAGGATCACACACACACATACAAGAAAGTATCCCGTCTCCTATTTATGAAACCATGCAAGACAGCAATTCTACTAAAAGAAAGCAATTTATGTCAGGACAGTGGAGTCAGTATTGATTTAACTCATTTTATGTCAATGATCAACTAAGCAGAATTGGTTAGCATCCCTATGAATGAAGGCAAGGTTACAGGTCTCATCTCTACAAGGGTTAGTTTATAAATGTCCTCTCACGGTGAAAAAGACTTAAGTTTGTGAACCTTCCTGACCCACACATGTATCACCAGGTGGATGGGGTGAGAGAACAGATGGGAAACACACACCCAGCCTTCTCTGTGTCCTCCAGGCCCCTGGGCTGCCAATCTCGTAAGCCTGGGTCAGCCACCTGTCCCCTCTGTTCTGCTAGAAGCTCTGCGAATGGATGGGGTTTGTGGATATGGTGACAAAATGACCCTGCCTGACCACAGCTGGGCCCCTGACAGGACTGGGCAGCCCTCCTCATGTGTCCTCAGCACTTTCTCCCATTCCTCACAAGAGACCTGCCTTTCTTACAGCTGCCCCCACTACTCTATCACCCTTTACTGTGAAAACAAGGGAAAGTGGGAGCAGCATCTCTTAATCTCCCTCCTTGCCTCCCTCTAGTTTTTAATCCAGATTCTACCCAGGAGTCCCCCCGCCATCCTGCTTCCCATCTTTCCCAATCGAAAGGCTCCCTTTCCATCTCTTCCTCCAGAGCAGAGATTCACAGCCTGAATGCACACTGGCATCACCCCAGAAGCTTTAACGACCAGACCCAAGGCCAGAGCTGCAGGTCTCAACGTCCGAATTGCAGGCGGGCTTGAGAAGCACTATGCCTAGGGGACCTACCCAGCCTCATCCATCATCATCACCACCCCTACACCTCCGTGCTGTCTTCCTTCAATGCCCTCCACCTACAATCAGACTCAGGCCCCCCACCCTAAAAGCACATTTCCTTAACCCCAGCTGCATGTGCTTAACCCCAACAGCTCCAGGGCTGTTTCTCCCCTTTACTTCCTTTAAAGAATGACCTGCACGCAGTACCTCGCCTTCTCTGGCTCCGACAAACCTGCGCTGATACCCACTGCGTCTGGCCCTCCAGCCCTTGCTCCAGATAACTGCACCCATTTCAAGTTGCAGTTGCCAGAGTCTATGCTATCTTCCCAGCTCTCAATCCTCCTAGCCTCTCAGACACATTGGAAACAGCACCCCCCCCCACCCCCCACACCATCTCCCTCCTTCCTAAAAACCTCAGCCTCTTTGGTCCTTGTCCTCTATCTCAATACCTTCCCCAACCCATGATCCTGCTGAGTCTCAGCTCCAGACATGGCCCTTTCTCCAGCCTATTCATTCATTCCCACTGTCTTTACTATCAACCTACCTCTGAGATGAACCTAGAATTTTCATTTTCGGCCCTCACCTTTCTCCAGAGCTTTGGGTGTTCAGTTCAAATAAATACTGGAAACTGAAACTTTTAAAACCCGACAACACAGGGGTGAGGGGTTCGACCCCTGGCCAGGGAGCTAAGATTGCACGGGCCTCGCAGTCAAAGAAACCAAACAGATGTAAAACAGAAGCAATATTGCAACAAATTCAGTAAAGACTTTAAAATGGTCCACATCAAAAAAAAATTTTTTTTAATAAATAAGTAAAACCAGATTACTTCCTCTCACCCCACACTTCTCTTCCTTCAAGTCCCAGTCATGTCTCTGTCCACAGTCTTATTCGTCCTTGCCTTCCTCTGCGTGGTGTCCTTTGCCCTCCACTTCCCCACCAAGTTACTGCTGCCTCCTGATGCCCAGGATGCTTCCATTCTCCCCACTGCCAGCCATCCTTCCTACTGCGGCCCAAACCTATATCTTTAAGCAGACAACACCCTATGATTCCCCTCCCCACTCACCTTAAGGATGAAGCCCAAACTCCATAGCTGTGCATTCATGGGTCTCCACCATAATATGGACTCCATATGCCTCTTCAGTAGCATTTTCAATCATCAGCCTCTCTATCCCCAACCCATGCCCATCCAATAAGCACCCTACAGTGATCGCAGTCAAGTCCCCAAATCACCAAGAACATCCCACTCCCAAGTCTTAGGTTATATAGTTTCCTCTGCCTCGAACGTCTTCTTGTTTTACCCTCCAGCCCCCTGTCCAGAGTCCTGTCCACCCCTGCCTTAACCAATTACCTTTAAAAGAACTAACTCAAGTAGTATGTCTTTGAGGATACTCTCCTTGATACTCTGTAGGTATCATTTATATTGTACATAATCAGTGTACAGTAAATTGATTGGTTGCTCCTTCACTTACAAGTATCTTGAGAGTAGAACCTATATTCTATTCATCTACAGACTTAAACACAGTGTCTGGCACTTAGCACAGCCTCAAGAATGTTGATGACAGGCAGCACATCAGTTTAAAAAAAGGAAGAAGAATCTTACACTTGTAATTGCCTGGACTTGGGTGCAAAGCAAACTTGGGAAAATCGGACGGTCCAGGATTTTCTGTATTTTCTTTCCCTTCATTCTGTCCCCAACTTCTTCCTGAGCTTTGTTCCACATGAGTATGCTTAAGGGGGGAAATAAAAGGTTCTTATTAGACAGAAATCCCCGGGGCAGGGTCTAGACATGAAAAGTTCTATTGTATGCGCGATTTCTCGAGACACTCCTGTGGGAAAAGGAGGAAGTTAGAATTTCTCTGTGGGCTGGCAGATTTTCTGTGCTTATTGGCATGACTCTGGTGAATGTGTATATCCCCAGACAAAAGGTCAACAAAATGCTAGAAGATCTGAAATTTGGAGAATCAACAAGAGTCACGTCTCTAAATTATTTCCAAAAGCTTTAGGCAACAGGTTGTGGGGATGCTTTCAAGTGTATGAAGGCTTCCAAAGCTACTGGAATTACACCTTTCATGGCAACACTTCCTATCTTCAAAGACATGAATATTCTTGCCCCTCAGCATCCTTAAAGGTGTTTGTGAATTGCCTCTTTTTATGAGTTCTGTCTAATACACGTGCATCATAAGCAGCAAGTCATACACAGGACTGAGGCCAGACCCTTCACAGACCTCTCCTTCAACTTGGCCACACCCAGCATCTTCTTAAATCCTGCACTCCCCAGTCATGAGTTAAGGACTTCCCTGGTGGCTTAGTTGGTAAAGAATCTGCCTGCAATGCAGGAACCCCAGGTTTGATCCCTGGGTTGGGAAGATATCCTGGAGAAAGAAATGGCAACCCATTCCAGCATTCTTGCCTGGAAAATCCCACAGAGAGAGGATTTTCTTCTGTCTCAAAGATATAACCCCACAGACAACGCTACAGTCCATGGGGTCACAAGAGTCGGACACAACTCACCAACTAAAGTCATGAGTTAACCAAGGTTACTCCAAGGTCAAAGTGAGAGTACCATCATTCCTTTGGACTTTTCCATTGAATCAATCTTTTCCTAACAACACACAAATAACCAAGACCCTCAACCACTCTTAATCCTTGACCCTGGCATTGACAGATTTCAGTACAAAAAGCCACCACGAAACAGATACCTCTCTCAAGGCACAGATGGAGAGGGCGGCTGCTGGCACTTGATAAAAACCTCTGCCTGATGCCAAGAAGCTGGAGCATCGGATCTGTCCTGAGCGAATATAAGAGGTATTTACATTAACCCAAGTCCTCATCAATGTCCCTGCAACTTTCAATATAAGACAAATGAAACAAAAATAAAACTAAATTGCTTCCAGAACATGCTAAAGTATAAAAGGTGAAAATAAAGCAAACACCTGTTAGGTCTTGCCAACTGTTATTTCCTACGTATTTTCTTATAAGTGTCAGATTAAAAAAAAATACTTCTGAAGATGAATGCAGAATGTGGGCGCCAAGGAGTGTACATTTATATGTGCTTTGATGTATGTCTGGGAAGGGAATAACCTTGTGAAAATGAGGCAGAAAAACAACCAAGGCTGCTTCTTATAGCCAATATAATTATAGGAATGCCTGGCTAAGTTAGCTGAATATAATTCAAATAAAATCCCAAAGGGGAATCTTTTCATTATGACATATTTCAGAAAATAACGTAAGTAACATCAGGATATTCACCACCCAGATTTAACACATGTTAATATTTTGTCAAATTTGCTTAAAACTTTTTGTCTTGCAAGAAGATGTTACACACACAACTGAACTCCCCCACATCTTACTCCCTTTCCACTCTTCCCAGAGGCAACCACTCCTGCTGAAATTAATTGCATCCATTCATGTTTTTCCATTTCTGCTACATACACATAAATTCATAAACAATGTAATTCCAAAAAGGTGTTCTTAAACTTCATCTAGAAGAAAAAAGGTTGAAAATGAGCCAAGAAGCATTTGAAAAGGAGGAATAGTAAAAAGATAATAGCACTTTCAAAAAAAATACATTACAGGTCATGACATCTGAAACAGTGTGGTATTGGCTAAATAACAGACAGGTCAACAACATAAGAGTTCAGAAGAAGAAGCTATAAAATATTTGAAGGCAATGTCAGATATCATTCCAAATCCATGATTGAAAAAACTACTTAATTATTCACCCTCAAAGAACTACAAATTTAAAAAAGAGATTCCAACAGACATGACAGATTCTTCACAAAAGAGGATATTCCAATGACCAGTAAGTATCTAAAAAGATGCCTAACCCTTAGAAATCAGGAACAAATTAAAACCACAATGGAGCGACTTCTCTGGCAGTCCCGTGGGTAAGACTTCATGCTTCCAATGCAAAGGGTGCAGGTTCAATCTCTGCTTGGGGAGCTAAGATCCCACAAACCATGCGGTAAGGCCAAGAAAAAAACTTAAACACAACACAACTGAATACTACAAGCCAACAGAATGGCTAAAAGGAAAATAGAGAAAATACCTAGAGCTGGCAACAATAAAGAAGGAGCAAACTTGTACAACCACTTGGGAAAACGATTGGTCAGCATTTAAAGCTAACAATGTGCATTCCTGGGCTTCCCAGGTGGGACTAATGGTAAAGAACCTGCCTGCCAATACAGGAGACCTAAGAGACACAGGTTCGATCCCTGGGTTGGGAAGAACTCCTGGAGAAGAGTATGGCCACCCACTCTAGTATTCCTGCCTGAAGAATCCCATGGACAGAAGAACCTGGAGGGCTACCATCGCAAAAAGTCAGACACAACTGAAGTGACTCAGCACACATATGCAGCCCTGCTGCTGCTAAGTCACTTCAGTCGTGTCCAACTCTGTGCGACCCCATAGACGGCAGCCCACCAGGCTCCCCCGTCCCTAGGATTCTCCAAGCAAGAACACTGGAGTGGGCTGCCATTTCCTTCTCCAATGTATGAAAGTGAAAAGTGAAAGTGAAGTCGCTCAGTTGTATCCGACTCTTGGCGACCCCATGGACGGCAGCCTACCAGGCTCCTCTGCCCATGGGATTTTCCAGGCAAGAGTACTGGAGTGGGGTGCCATTATGCAGCCCTAGGATGTAGCAATTTCATCCTTAGGTATCTAACCAATAGAAATGTGCACACAGGTCCAGCAAAAGTCAGGTAACTGACTATTAGTCAACACTGGGAATCATCCAGAGGCGTGTGCATCAGCCATAGAAGAGATAAACAGAGCCAACTCCTGGGGTGACAGAAGTAACTGACCAAGTCGTGAGAGGTCCTCTCCAGGCACTGGTGATATTTTTCCTTGATCTGTGTGCTGTTGACATGATGTGTTCACTTAGGGAAAAATCATCAAAGCTGCTCACTTAACGTACTCTTCTCTCTCTGTATTACACTTCGATGAAAACAGTTTAAAAACAAGAGGTGATGTTTTCTCTGATCACATTTTCTTCAGAAAGACTTCACTCGTACTGACTTACTTCATTCTGTGTAATAGGCTCTCCGTTCATCGATCTCATTAGAACTGATTCAAATGCATTCCTTTTTATAGCTGAGTAATATTCCAAAAGTAACTATTCTCCAGTTAAAAATTAAATCTAAAAAATAAATATTTCACTCATATTAAGTGTTTCTGAAAGTGAGCACTCACAAACAGCAGATGGAAACAGAAATCACTATGTTTAATTTGATAAGAGGTATTCAAAGCACACAGACTTTTTAAGGATATTCATCACATCCTTCAGAGAAGGAAATGGCAACCACTCCAGTGTTCTTGCCTTGGGAATCCCAAGGATGGGGGAGCCTGGTGGGCTGCTGTCTAGGGGGTCGCACAAAGTCAGACACGACTGAAGTGACTTAGCAGCAGCAGCAGCAGCAGCATCACATCCTTATTTACAAGTGGAAGAAAAAAGAACATAAATGACCCTGGATAGAGGAGTGGTTGGATAAATTACATCACCATTAAAATCAGGTTAGAGGAAGATAGCACACGACATGGAAAAATGCCCTTGGCACGTGGTTACCTGAATATGTAGTATGCAATATAGAATATGGAGAGAAAAAAACTGAAAATACACTGAAATGTTAATCAAGGTAATCTCTCGGTGGAGAGATTCCCAGACACACCCATGTTGTTCTTTATTTCCCAATGAACAGGTATTCCTCTTATAAAACTAAACACAGGGACTTTCCAAGTGATCCAGTGGTTAAGACTCTGCACTTCCACTGCAGAGGACGCAGATTTGATCCCTGGTTGGGGAACTAGCTTGGCCAAAGAAAAAAACAAACCACAAAACTAAACACACAGAAAAAGTTTAAGAGACAGGAAAGTGGAGGATAATAAGGGTAGTTCTAAGGCCTTGGATTATGGTGAGCATGTCCTTCATTCTTCCTACTCTTTTAGGTTTCATTTTCACTGAAATGTTTTGCAAAATGCCTTTTGCTTTTTCTCTTAATGGACACATGGCTTGTGTGTTCTTAGTTCCCTGACCAGGGACTGAACCTGGGCCCTCAGCAGTCAGAACACGGAGTCCTAACCACTGGACTGGCAGGAACTGGCCCCGGCAAAAATATGCATTATTTTAATAGTTATCATATAAGGAATCATCTCATCTTCCTTGGAGGGTGCAGCATCTCCTTCTCCTATGAAGGGTGGTGTCTTCTGGCTTTGACTCTGCACCCCTCCCTGGGCTGCATCTGAACAGCTTCCCCCTATAAATTCCATTCTCAAAGAATAAGGACAAATATAGGTTACTTGAGAGATGCAGTATTTAGGAGCCTAGTAATCAAAGTTTATTGTACTCTTGGTTTTGTTTCTTTTTTTTCCCACTCTAAGAAGTTTAAAGCAACTAAACTAGCATCAAAGAAATTTGCAAAAGCTCTCAGCGAGGCCATGATAAAATATAACTACATTTTCAAACCAGATGCCAAACAGAGAACCAGGCAGAGCCCTCTCTGAGGATGTCTGGGAGGTTGAAAAGAGGAGTGTGATCTGGGAGGAGTTAGTCCCACACAAGAGTCAAATGTCCCTTCCAGCCATGCCCAAGTCCTCCCAGGAAGCCTCTCAGGAAAAGGAAGGCAAGAAATCAGTTGGTAGTGAATGAATTATACCAGGTCTAAAGGCAGAACACACACATCTCAGATTTCACAGGATCCATTGCTTTATGGCAACTACCTATAATTATCAGCAATTCAGTCAAAATGGGGCAAAAATCTCCCTCCGTGTGCACCTGAAACTGTAGATGACCTTCCAAAAGCCCTGGAGTTATTTGGACTTACTGTGTGACCGCACATTTTGGCCTAAACAGAAATCTTCGGTGACTTTTAACCCAAGATGGACACAAATGTAATCTATACAGATTAATTTAAAGAGAATACTGGATTTCCCTTATCCAACTTAGATTACATTAACTCATTCCTTTCAAGCTCCTGTCATTTTTATTCTTCTATTAATAAATTCTTAGGGAGTCTTAGGTGAACTTCACCGAGACAGAGTTCCTAGAGAGGAGCTCTTTAAATCGTACACTAAAGTTCCCTGTTTAAAATCATAAAGCGATGTGGAAGCAGTCTTTTGACTTCCTAATGGGAGGCCTCTATAAAGTAAGCCAGGTTACAACTGTGGTTATAGCATCACATTTTATATGAGAAAGGTATATATTCTTTTTCATCATCCCTCACCCCTGAGAGGATCTCTTCTCATAGGCCATCATTCCTTCAAAGAGCAGTTCTGATCATTCAATCAATATTTTCCTTGAAGACAGTCAGAGTTCAACACCTACCTGCAGACCAGAGGCTCTGGAAAAATCCTAGATCGTGAGTCTCTAACAAAAGGGTCATAGACTCACACCCACATAGCATTGCATAATGTAATTTCAGGAGGCTGGCCCATTTTCTGAAGCATAATCCTTAAGGATTCCTGGATTCCCAGTGAAACCCCCACGCTGTCAAAGATAGTTCATCCCTCTTAGGTGCTATGTTGGTGTTGAGAGATTAGCCATCACACACAGTGGTACTTATTCCCGACTCCATGGGGGACTGGGACCCTGACACCACCTTCATGAGAAAGAGTTTCTACAAAAACTGAACTCTCAAGGAGCTACTGTATAGCCCAGACAATTTTATTATCTTTTAATAACCTTTAATTGAAAAGAAATCTGAAAAATTATATTTATACATACATATGTATATACTGCTGTATGGACATAATTTAGTCACTTTGCTATACACCTGAAACACAGTATAGTAAATCAACGATATTTCAATTAGAAAATTTTTAATTCAACTTTCTTTTAAATACATATAATCTATCAATTGTATCTAAAAAGAAAACCAACTTCCCCAATTAAAACAAGGTACTAAATTATATTAGCACTTATATGTAAGATTTATACATACATCATTAGTATACTCATGTATTATGAAGTTTCTATATTGAAACACTGACTTTCTCCACACTCTCCTCCTACTTCTCACCCCACTCACCCCAACAGTGTGAAAATCATTGATCTAACCTAGACTAGAAACAGAATGGTATTTTGTAGCCTGGTCTCAGTTGATATAACCATTTCTTTCTTTAAGTAAGAAACGGTTTTTTTCTTCTCATCAACTCGTTTCCCATCCTGAACTTGGTGAAAAAGTAATAAGCAAAAGGCACATCTTTTAAACTAAATTCTAAATTATATAGTCTTTTTCTTCAAAAAAAAAAAAGACTTTTAATAAGCAAAAGGCATATCTTTTTAACTCAATTATACAATCTTTTTTCTTAAAAAAAAAAAAAAAAGACTTCTAAAGTCTTTTCTTCAAAGGAAAACGATGAGAGATTTGCAAACCACCTTCTTATCCCTCTTTTTCCTTATCATCTGTTGTTGTTGGAAAGAGAATCAAGGTAGAGATGCTTTTCCGATTAGCCAGATGGAAGACCAAGTGACAGGTACACACAAGATCTGCGTCAGGCTTCAGTCTAAAAAAGCCAAATCAAACCACACAGGAGACCACCTCATGCTATATCAATACTAGTTACAATAAGAATAAACATTAGTAAAAATTTAAAAATAAAGGCAAAATTAAAATTTTCCTGCTACAAAACTGCACATTGCCACTTTCATATCATCCAAACTTTTAAATCTTCGATTCTCCAATATTCAACAATATACATGTGTGTGTGTCTATTTATAAACTTTTTTTTCAAGTCACCCCATTTTGGGGATCAAACTGATGGATGAAAATATTCTCAATTTGTGTGAAACTGATCAAAGAAAATGCTTTCAATTGATGTGAAAAAGTTTCCCATTAAGAAGGTAGCTATTTTTCTCAACCATGATTCCTTTTAATTGCGGAAAAGAGCCCAAAGGCTTTGTCAAGGGGCACATGTTTTCTATAAATCAAAACATAAATAAATGTGAGCTTATTTCACTAGGCGTACATATGGTTTTTGCTAAGCAAACTCTATTTATAAAACATTGTTAGCCTCCACCGGAACTGCTGTCAACATTTATAGGAAAGGAACTTTTCTACTGCTCTGAATCTTGCCAGGATTTGAAAACAAGCCCAGAAACATTAGTTTTTTTAAGACAGATTTGATTTAAACATAATGTGAAATGGACCACTGTGTGTTTTCTAGTTCCTAAATGCTTGGAAGAAATCTTCAGCTGAATATTAGATTCCTGTTTTACCAAAAAATGTTTACATTGCCTGAAGTCCCATTATTTCAACCATGCCATTGTTTGATTCTTTCTAGAAGTTTTTTGGTTATAGGCAAGAGTCTGGGATTATTTTTCTTACTGCCAATAGAACAAAAAAAATATTCTGTGAAAGGGGAGTCTTTGATATCCACTAAGGCTTAGTATTCATAATTGCTTCACCATCTTTTCCCAAAGGCTCAAAGACATGATCATGTCTCTTTAGATACTCACCCCAGACTATAAACACATTTATCAGTCCTACTCAGAAAGCAGTTCTCAAAATGAACTTTTCTATGAAAGGAATTAGCTATAAGCAAGCATGAGGCAATAGTCCTCGACAACTAACAGCAAACCATAGAAGCTAATAGCCACTTTAATAAGAATTCACCTTCTCCATTTTCCATTCAACTTTTCTTCTTGGGCTGCAGGGCCTTCCAACACAGAATTTCTTCCAATGCTTTTGCAGTCAATCCCTACTCTAGGTGGAGCTAAGCCAAGAGTTACAGTACAGTCAAGAGCAGTTCCACAGTGAGATCTCTCAGGTTCTCTCGTTTCTCTTTCTGAATTTCTTTCAAGTGGCATCTTCCCCAGTTGTAAGATTTGTCACTTCTTGGCATTAAATGTATTCGTTTTCATTGTTGAATGACAAAAGGAAAATGTTAGACAGTTCCACAAAACAACTAAAAGGACTTTTAAAAATCCCCAAAATCCTAAAGTAATAAAACATTTAAATACATTTAATGTTGACCTAACACGTAATCACCTCTATATGCTTAAACTGCTTTGGAAACAATGGAACTCTTTTCACTCTCAAATACTGTCCCAATTTGAATTCCCAAATACTTACCCCAATTAACATAGACATCTTTATTTTTCTGCAGTATACTTAAAGGGGAAGGTTACTTGTAAAAGGTAGCCATGGTTCCAATAAACTTTAAAAACAGACATAGAAAGACAGACCCAGAAGAAAAATACAATGTTTTCTATATCATTCATTTCTGCAGTTATGCGGAAATGAAGAGCTAGCTACCCTAATGTTAGACACGAATGAATTGGAATTGATAAGGAAAGGCAGAAACCTCTAGAACTTCTGCTCCTAATCAATCACCAGAGATCAGTGACATCATTAGAGCCTTTGATCACAGTTCCTCTTTCAAGCTCAGATGGGACTGGATTGATCCTTGCTGGCTCTGAGAATGGAGAAACACCTAGGAATACAATTCACCGTGAAACATGAGAGTCATCAGCGTCTCTTCCCCTCCTTGGAGAAGAACAAGAGGGCACATTCCAAGGCAGCCCAGCACCAAACAATAGAGCTGCCTCGTTAAATCCAAACCTAATTCCCATCTTACTAGGATTCCCAGCACACTTTAAGAGTGAGACAATGAGCTACTTTCCTAGTCTGGTCTTTCTTGCCCAGTAAACCTACCCAGGGTAAGCACCAAATCCCTTCACCCTATCGCAGGGTTGAGGGGAGGATCTGGGGATTTCCTGCCGCCTCCCCCCATTTTCCCCCTTACAAAACACTTAATTCAGAACTGCCCTTTCTACTTCTGAATCTCACTTCACAGGTCTTTACTAAAAATGCTGGTGACTTGGCCCAAAAGATAAGTCTTCGACTATGATGCTGGCTTCTATAATTTCAAAATACTTGGACAGCAATCACTCAGAACGTGTTGATCTGAAATGGTCACTTGGAGAAGGAAAACTTTTCATCAACCTTTATGACTTCAGTGCCATCGTTGTTTGTTTTTCTCCCCCCTCCTTATTGGTAATCCGAATCTAATTGAGCTTCGGGAACACTGTCGGGGGAAACGTAGTTTATTATCTCCCTCATCAGGTGATCAATGATTTCATTAATAAGACAGATAACAAAACTGTCATATCATCGACACTGTTATGAAAGATGACCCTAGCTTCCCGCTCCATTTTCCGAGGTCCGGGGTTCTCTGTGGCAGCTCTGAGTCCATTCAATATTTTCCACAGACAGAGAAAAGTGAAAATCCATTTTGAAACCAATTTCAATTAGGATCCAGAAGCTGTTATCACAGGTGTCGCAGAATGGGCCCGTAAGTGGAAATGTCGCCTATCCATTCTGAAATGAAACCTTATCAGGGGCTACAACGATGGCTGGGGACAGCCTATCTGTAAATTACTTTTCGTCCTGTGTTAACTCAACCTTAGTCCTGTCATATGGAATTCTTTCCATCCACTAGTAATAATCTAATGACTAACTAGACACAGCACCCAAATGGCTTTCAGCCGGACAGGGCTGTCCCCTGAAACATGGGTACAAATGCAAAAAAAAAAAAACCCACACTCAGGCCAGTGGGCCAGCAAAGGGCTACTAGGCAGGCTTTAAATGATAGAACTAAAAGTTTATTATGGGAAATAAAAGAAGCTCCGTCTCCACCCATTGCATTCCTGGTGATTTTTCAATTGCAAACTCCAAGGCTCTTGTGATTTCATTAATGCGGCACCCAAGTCGGGAGGCTTTTCTCTCACATCTTTCAGGCTCCTTTTAGCAAATTATCCCATGACGGCGGATTTATTCAGTCAAAGACCTCGGACTTTGAGAGGCAACAAAAGAACCAAGAGACTTTCTGGTCCACCTGCCTGGCGGATGATGAAGCAGGGAAAAGTCTCCCCCAGAGAAACCAATCAAGCCATTGTATGGCACAGTCAGACCTTTTCAACTGTCAAGCCAGAGAGCAGGGGAAGAGATGAAAGAACGCAGGACGAAGCTACCATTTGCGGAACCATGTGGGAATGGTCTCCTAAGATTTAATAATTGGGATGGAACTCAACTTTCTACAACTAAACGGGGGGGGGGGGGGGGGAAAGGGACCAAGAAGAGGAAAGAGTCAAAGAAAGGGGGAAAAAAAAGAGTGAAAAAAAAAAAACAGCAGCCTAAGTCAGAGTAGGAATAACTTGTACAGAAAAATTTCTCCTACCTAAGATGAAGTTCTATCTGTAAAAGTAAAGGGGAAAAGAATGATGTTACCAAAAAAAGAAAGAAGAAGACTTAACAAAGCTTTCGATATTTTTCTTCTGGGTTAGAGCAGCATTAAATGTTCTGATTCTAACCCTCTCCTGCAATTCATTCATGGTGGCAAAACAACAACAAAAAAGCCCTCATTAATATGACTGCCTTGTAGTTATAAGTATAAAATGGTATTTTCAACTGGTCTGAAAGAAAACAATATGTTGATTGGGACACTCAAAAAGGATAGGCAGAGACAGGAGATGATATGTTTGGGGCAGTTTTTAAGAACATTTTAGTTCTACCACTAATTTAATATGAAATATTTAGACAAAAAGGAAAAAACTAACAGTGAGTATAACTAACAGAATTTAAAACCTCATGGATTTAAAAAAAGAATCATAATACCAAGCAACTCACACAGTTCTAATGCGTTTTCTTATCAGTTACTCATAAGGTAACTATTACTACACCAAATTTAAAAGCAAGTATCTATCCAAATTTGGGGAGGGGGTTGTTTTGCATGTTGATTGTGGTAGTATTTTTAGGACTTAATGGATTTGTCAAAACTCACAGAAGTGTACACCCAAAAAAAAAGTGAGTGGTGCTGTATATAAAGTTTTAAAAACAGACAGAAATTGTGGATTTGGGAAGCTTTTTGCTTTCACCATCACCCCCCCTCCTTCTCTGCCTGGGGACCCTCAGGGTTTCCAATGTTCAAGATGGCATCTTCTAGCATTCCTGGAACAGAGCCCGCCCCTCAAGTAGGGGCTCAAAGCAGTACCTGGCTGAAAGCCACCAAGATACTTCCACAGAGGGACACTGTCCTCCCACAAGCACCATTTTGACCCTGAGTTTCCACTCTTTGGTTGCTGTTGCTGATTCTGATCAGTTTATTTCTGAAAATGTGAAATACCCACATCACTGGGTCACAAGTAATCAGGGTAACCCAGAAACTTTTCCACAAGCAGAACACAGAATGCTGTGGCTTCTTTTTACTCCCAAGCCTGGAAAACCGCGGAGAGATCGGATTGAGTCTATTCCTGATTTCTCTGAGCACCCAAGAACTGTCCTTTTGGAGGAGAAGTCCAGTAGCCCCACACAAGAGAACAGAGCAGCTCTTCCCTCAGGGAAGCCCGTCAGCACAGTATTACTGATTTTACCCCATAATGTGAAGGCATGTTTATGAATGAGGAATAGCCTTACCAATTTGATTCAGTAAACCAACTTGTACCAATTTTAAGACCGATAACTTGAGGTACTGTTTCCTGAGCCCAGCTCCTATCATCTCCTTGTTTGTTAAGCTCCATCCTGATGACCACCACTTGTAAGGATTTTCTGTAAGCCAATACCCTCTAACTGCCTCAATCAAGTTAAAGCTTACCCAAGCACAGATTATCAAAAAATGATACTGTGTTGAAAGGCGTGAGATGAAAAGGGTCAGTGAATTAAATCCTTCCAGATTTTGTCCTGAATTATTACTATTAATAGTAAAAGTATTACTATTACTAATAATAGCTGCCATATTTGGGAACTCACTGTGCCAGCCTCTGATATGCTAAGCACTTAGCCCAAGATCACACAGCAATAAAGTAGTCCACACCACTGCTGTGCTACACATGCCCCCTGCCCCACAGAGCTGAGGGAAGTTCCAGCAGATCTGTGTACTATGCAGGCTGGGGCCCTGTAAACCCAAAACACTGAAGGAGGATGAGGTGGGGGCAGAGAAAAGACAAACCAGGTGCTATGCTCAGAAAGTTTCATGTTTTACAGTGAAGAGGGGAGGGATTGAAAAAAATGGGGCACAGGGAAATTTTAGGAGTGCAGCTAGTCTATAGGATACCATAATGGCAGCTACATGGCATTATACATTTGTCAAAACCCACAGGACACACAACAGAAGGAATGAGCCCTCGTGGAAACCACGGACTGTAGTTAATCATCATGCATCAATATTAGCTCATCAATTGTAACAAACATTATGACACTTATAAAATGTTAGTAATAAGGGAAACTGGGGAGACAGGTATGTAGGAACTCTCTGTACTTGATGATCAATTATTTTTCTGTAAATCTAAAACTTCTCTAAAATATAGTCTATTGATTAAACTAATAGTAAATAAAATACTCTCCTCCAATTCAAGCGTTATTAGGCAGTTCCCCCATAGGACACAAGACTATATGGAGAAAGAGCTGAAGCGCAGAGCTGCATTTGAGGAGAAGATAAACATGCACTGATGTTGGGCATAAAGGCCATTCTATGGTGGAGCAACATGAGTGAAGAGGAGCCCTTCAGTTTGGATAAATCACAGGTTAGCAATGGAAAAGCAGAGTTGTAGCAAAGCAGGCTGGAGAGGCAGAATGAGGTCAGATTTTGGAAGATTATCTCACAATATTAGGCAAAGGGTTTTGAACTTTATTTTACAAGTAGCTGGGAATCATTGATGGTTCTAGAGTAGGGGTATAGCATTAAAAGATTAATTGGGCAGGAGCCACTCCATGAATCAGGGCAGAATGACTGGAGAGGTTACTTTAATTGTCTACGCATGAGGTAGTGAGGTTTGAAATAGTATTGTGTGGAAGGGTGGCCTGAAGGGACACATGGGTGAATAATTACAGAGGAAAATCTACCAGGACCTCAAAACTGGTAGGACACGGGAAGCCAGAGAGAGGGAGGGGTCAAAGGTGATGGTGCGGTTTCAAGCCTGGGTGACTGCAGGAAAGGCGATACACTCTGCCAAAATAAGAAGACAGAGGTTGCCAGGTTTAGAAACACATGAGTTCCTGAGAGCGCAAGAGATTGTCAGGGCTCTTATGAGAATCAGATTATTCGTCTTGAGTTAGTTGGTTTAAAAACATGAAAGCCCTTTGAACAAGCATAAAATTTAATGCAGCACAAACTACTCTATAAATGGGTACCACTAACCTGAAAGGAAACAGTTTACCCCTAAAAAGGAATCAAGAAAGCAGATGCAATGTATGTTGGTTCTAATATTAAGACAATATAAAATCAATGTTAGTTTTCAAAGTTAAATCAAAATAAATTTTCTCAAAATTATCTTTCCTATTTTCTATCTTAAGAAGGCATTCAGAAGGAAGTTACACAGATTTTTGTGGTATTTTGTTTTTTTTTTTAAATCCATCCTTCCTTAAGATGTTTGGTCACTTTGAGGATTTGTTTAGCATCTAGAACTATTTTTCAGACAGAGTTCAGCAAATTGAAAATTACAAAAGTAATTTTTCCATTAATTTCAAAATCTATGTGTATTTTCAAAAAAACATGATCCTTTTTGTTTTGGATTCATAACATTTAATTCATTCCCATGCTTTGTCCTAATAACTCTGGCTAATGTTTGCTAAGCTCTTACTATGTACAGGCACTGCCTCGTTTAATCCTGAAGATCCTGTGAAGTGGCTCTGATTAGTATCTTGCTAAATAGGTGAGGAAACCGACACTTTGAGAAGTGAATTTGCCCACATTCATCAAGCTAAGTCCTTGGTGTTGCCAAAACTCAGCTCAAACTTTCAGCCCAAACCCTGGGGTATTTCTATCCAACACCCCACAATGTGAAACTGTTATCTGAAAGTCCTTTCCGTCCATCTGTCATGTGCCAGGAAATGGGATGTGGCCAAGAAAAAGGGGATTGAACATCTAAAGGGACAGGCAACCTAAAACTCACAATCTACTGGCTTTTTGGTGTGAACCATCCACCCATTTCTGAGCAGAATTAGGTCTATAAACTCTTACCATAAAAAAGGTCAAAGAGACAAGAGATCCTGATGGTGAGCAGCCGACAAACTCCAAACTCTCAACAAAATTCTGAGCTATCTTATTCCCAGCAAGGAGACCAACAGATATTCCAATTAATACTCATAAAAGTTACTGGACAGTTTGAAAGAAAATCACAAGGCCAGGGAGCAATCAAAAGTTAAAGTTTAAAAAAAAAAAAAGAAAAGCATCTCCTACATCTTTGCCGACCACAACACTTTCCCCTTAGAAACCTCAAAGAATTTTTTTTTAAGCAGAGGAGAACCAAGCACTTCTTTTTGAAATAATCAAAGGGAACAGGGAACTTCCTCTCCCTTATTAATCTATCAGCTTTGGTTTCACATTGCATCACCATTAAGATAATACTTTCTGCTTTCTATCACTTTAAGGTATGTTCCCAATAACTATCAGATCTGATAAAAGATCCCCAAGACCAGGACCTACATACGTTTATTATTAGTTACTTTCTTTTTTAAAGCAGAGTAGTAGGTTAATGAGAAATATCAGATTACCTCTTTAAAAAAATAATAATAAACCAAAAATGAGACAAAACACCTCACACTGAAAAGTCAGCATTTGCAATCATCAAAGGAGATTTAACAGGACAATGAGAATGTTTAATACACTGGGACATCTAGATTTTAAAAAATGTCTGTTATTTACAAAATACAACATGCAGCTTGGAAACTAATGGATTCATTCCAAAAAAAAACAACAACAAAACAGATCATTAAGGCATTTCATTTAAGGCACTAGCATATTAACAGATTGAGATTTTTAAGTAAACAATGACAACTAAATATCTGAGTGCATACTTTTTATGTGAAAGACACCATCCTGGATGCCAAAAACGATCGTTTACATGTCAACTGCACTGAACATATATTCAGAAAACTAAATGTCCTCTCGTCATTTATGTTTAATAGCTAACACTAAAGCTTAAAATCAAACTATAGCACATGAAACATACACTGTGGTTCCTGAATAAGTGTAATGAATGCTTCATATGTTGATATAGGTTCTTAAATGTTACGAAAATCAATTTGGCTCCACATAAGGTACAAAACAGCTTTTCACTTGTGCTATTTTCAAGTTCAATGTTGAGGCAAATCCTTCCTTAAAATGTTGCTTCAGGTTTTTGAACCATACATTTTGATTATGTGTATGTGTACATTTAAACAAAACATATGACTGTTATTCTAGAAGTAGATACTCAGCTGAGAAAAGTAAGAAAACAAATCTGTAAGGACATGCAGAGGAATGTGCGTGGTTTGGCTAGAAGGCTCCACAATCAGGAACAAACTTCAGCACATAATGGCTGGAAAAGTTAATTAAGTCAACCCAACACAGCGCCAATAACAAAAAGTTTTTGTTTGTTTTCTTTCACTCTTGAAATTGTGGATAGGTGAGAGAAAATACACAGGTTATGTCCATAATATACCTTGGTATGGTTATTTTTAATTGTTCACAAATCTCTAAATTTCACAGCTTTGTAAGGAAAGGCTAAGAAACCCCTGGAAACAGTAGCAATTGGTACTACATATAGTAGGATCTAAGCAATTTTCATATCCTTTTTGTGAACAGCCTCGGTAAAGGTATCCAATCACTTCTGAAATGTTTCAGAGAAAAGACAAAACTGACGAATAGACGAATGACCATGGCATTGACAGTGTGCCAACCTTTAAAAGCCCACCTCCCACTAACTCTAAAACCCAAATCAAACCCAGACCAAAGCCCCCAGACTAGCTGTGGGACCACAACTGACGGCAAAGGGCAGCATGCCACCAGGTAGAAGCTGGCAGAACAAAGAAGCTGGGCCATTCCACCCCCTGAGCATGATCCTAGTCCCAAACCTCTAGAGGCTCTGAACTACAGTTAGATAGTTAGATGCCTCCTGCAGAGAAATTTATATGAAAAAATCATTACCATCATTAGCTTTGCTTATGTAAAGCCAACACAAGGAAAGAAGTTTATTTTCTTTCATTTTACTTTTTCTTGTCTTTAAACTTATTTGCTGGTTTCCTTGGAACCTTCCAGTAGGATCACCACTGATGCTTGCAAACACCACCTCCATTTCCCTTTATTTGATCAGCTCTTTATGCTATCCCCAAATCCCTTACCAGAAATCAAACATTGGAAAAAATGGTCAGCGCTCACAGGGCTCTAGGAAGGCTATCTTTCAGGAAGGAGCCCTGCAAACCTGACTAATGAGCCTTTGCCCCCAAAAGGATGTTTTACACCCACTTAGAGAGTACTTCAAGAACCCAGCCTGATCAGGGTGGAAAACCCATGGAATTCAGATTCAGTCAGTTCTGTGGTTATCTGGGACTCAAGGACTAAAGTGTAAACTCTGACTACTCCTTCCCTGGCTACTGTTCCCCAGTGGCTTCCTGGCTGCCAGGGGCTGATTAGGTTAGCACTGTTCCCAGGCACCCGAAGGAAGCTAATGGTGACAACTCATGACCAGAGTGGCTCGAGACAAATGCGCCAGCACCAAAAACCTGCCCAGGATGCATTCTGGCGCCAGAGTGGCTGACAGCAGCACCTTCACCAAGGATAGGTCGCTGTGGTTACTCTGCTGAAATTCACAGAAAGTGGCTTATGGAGGCTCCAAGTGGTGCAGCACCAGCTTCTACCCACTTACACGCCTCCCCTGTTCTCACGCACACACTTACACACAGGCTCACTCACCCACACACTCACACACACCACTAAAAAATTCCTATTAAAATTCCCAAATCACCTACATGGCATAGACTGACTCTAGGTCTGAAATAATAGGCGTGTCCAATTTTTACAAATTCCAGAGAAAAGAAACAAGGGCCACAGGATGCTTTTTTAGCGAGAAAATATGCCTTCTATAATTCCACTGGAGGAATAACGCAGAAAGTTGGCTCCATTAAAATAAGCTTTAGTCTTGACTTGAAAGACCACTAATCAAGAGAGAAATAGAGACATATTTTCTTATGTACGTAAAGTAAATTCATTATTTTAACTCAGATAGAAATGGATCTCCCTATAGATCAAATCAAAATGGGACTCATTAGTCAGTAGGTTTAACACCAGTCCCTCCCTTCGCCCACCCAAGCCGGCAGTGCACACTGCTGACACTGGGGAAGGGGGACAGGTGAGCAACACATAGGCACAGAGAGCAGGACCAGACAGTGCACAGATCGGACAGGAAGGTGCAGCTTTTTTACTGGATGTCTGCACTTATAGCCTAGGGTTGTTACCTTTCAAAGCAGATTCTGACCCTCCCATTTCATTGCATGTAAAAAGTTAGAAATCAACCTAGTCAAATCTTTCTTGGAGTAAATAAAACACAAACCCACAGGAAGGGAGGGAGTGGGTTGGCTCAGCAGATCCAAATTCATTTACCCCAGTAGGCAGTGTCCAGGACTGGGAGAGTGGGCCAGCCCATCCTTCCCAAGGACACACAGCAAAGCAGAGTGCAATTCATGAAGGCCAGGGGTAGCTATGAAATCTACAGAAAGCTAAGGCGCTGATGGTCTTAAAGCAGGGATGAAAAGCAACGACAGGAAGTAAAGGTTACCATTAACTTATTCAGTCTGTTTTTACCAGAGGTGGGGTCTGGAATTTATTTTCAAGGCTCCATGCTTAAATTGAGATGCCTCTCAGCACTATGCTTAAAATATTAAAACATATAGCAAAGAGAAACAGTGGCTTTCTGTTATCTCTGAATGCAAATTAAGGACATTACCCTGCATCTCAGAAACTAGATGAGGCTCAACCTTCAACCACTACTGAAGAGTCAACCATTAACAGCTTTTAAAATATTTTAGAATGGACTCCTTAGGGTGTTTGGGGGGTTGGCAGGGGACCCTCTCACTAACTTGGACAAGACAGTGCTCATGTCTTTTGTAATAACTAATTACTAATTATCCTGATAAGTGGAGACTTCCAATGTGAAATGCAAAGTATTTTGAAGTCCTGCCAGACTCATCAAGATGATTTCCAAAATGCCAAAACAGGAACTTCCTATAATAAATAACCTATCACATTTACATCTCAAATTAGAAAATTTGGAAGAAAACATGTAGTTTCACTGCCAAAATAGAGATGCCTAAAGCTTGCCCATCCCACGCCCCTCCCCCTACCACCTCCATTTATGTTCTTTAGCCTCTCAGAAAACAAACACAGGTCCAGGTGCAAACGCTCAATTCACGAGGAACGCCAAGCACAGAACAGGACTGCAGGCTTGGCTGCAGGTAATCCCCGTGGCCGCTCACCATTGGAAGTAGTGCTGGAGGCCACGGCTTTCTCGCTGACATCTGGCCGAGTGGGGCATTTCACTATGGAATTCTCCACTTTCTTTTTCTCAGTGGTCGTCGAGCTCTGGGACTGGGCCTCCATGACGCCTTCTCATTCCTTCAGCTCTGGCAACCAGGAATCCCTGAAAAAAATCCACAACAGCACCATCAACCTCAAATAAGATGGAGGAAAAAAGAAATCCCAAAAGCCACTTCACCTGGCACCTGAGGAACATCAGCCAATTCAAAATCAGCATAGGCATCAGCCTACAGCTTCAGCCAGTGTGAAATCTGGACATCCCTTCCCCACAGTTTTCTTACAAAAAGGCCTCAAAGTTCTCATATTATTATGAGAGTTGAATTCTGTCTACATGTGCAAAAAGGAGGACAGAGGCACTTGTCCATAATGTGGGACTTTCCCCAAAATCCTACTGGGCATTTCCTGTTAAACAGTGTAAGTATCTCCATTTTCAGCTGTGATTATGGTGAGAAACCCAGTGTCACATGACTTCTTCAAGCCACATCTCCAAGCATCTCCAACATTTATAAGTTGGCCAATTTTATAAGAAAGGGAAGTAGGACAACTTTCTAAGCCAGGGACAGTTTTTAGTTATTAATTAGATGTTTTAAAGAGTGACTGACAAGGCCTTCCCTGCCATCCAGTGCTTAAGTTTTCACCTTCCAATGCAGGGGGTTGTGGGTTTGATCCGTGCAACCTGGGGGAGCTAAAATACTATATGCCTCATGGCCAAAGAGCCAAAAAAGAGAGAGAGAGAGAGACAATATAACAAATTCAATAAAGATTTTTTAAATGAGCCACATTAAAAAAAGAAATCTTTTAGAAGAAAAAAAGAGTGACCAACGGTTTCTCCCATCCAACTCTAACTCAAAGCTTTAAATCAGAGGACTCTGGTCAATGATTTTGCTTTCCTCACTAAGATATGTGAACTGCAATACACCTCTTAAGCCTAATTCATTCAGGAAAACCATATTCTTGAAGCTTTCTCTAAACAGCAGAACATTTCCATTCATTGAAGTTACAACGACAAGGTGGCAGAACAACACACTCTGGATCCCACAGGAAAAGGCAAAAGATCACGGACAGCAAAGGCCAGAACCACTTAAGAAAAATTAAAACTCAGCTAAAGGCAGGGCAGTTAGTCTGTCTTTCACTGGTGTCATTCATGTGATAATCACCCTAGCTCATCATTCATCAATTTTCACTCTGGTTCATGTTTCTTTTTTGCAGTCACGATCCACATCAACAAAGAATACAAGAAAAGACAAGTCCCCTCTCTACCATGTTTCCCTCACGTTATCTAGATTGTGGCCATTTCTTCCACGGAGTCATCTGCCTGTCTTCTACACTGAGCAGATACCACTGTGTTCCATCAAAACAATTAGTGAAATAAACTAGGCAACTTGGTCATGGACTAAAAGTCTTAAAGAAACAGATGGAAGATTCTTAGTCAAACTTAACTCACATTTGCAAGGGAACGGCAAATACTTTCTTATAGTACAAGAAAATTCATAATAACTAACTAGAAAAGCTGAAGGCCCAGAGGCCTCGTGGCCCTGGAGCAACAGCTCTTCCAGTAACTTCTACATCTTCTCCTTGATTACCCACTGGCACTCACTGAAAAGCACACAAGTTATTTAAGAACAGCTTTTCTAGAATAAAAAAGACAAAAAGACACCCTAGGTTAAATTTACATATCAATTATAAGATCCACTCCAAATTCAGAAACATTATTCAAAGAGCCCAACAGATCACAATAGTGAAAGACTATAGGCCTTCTTTTCTGAAGGTTGCCATGGTGCACAAGTCAATGGGTAGGGCCTGACTGATGTCCCCTGGAGTTGTCCAGCGCCTCAGTTTCCTTGTGGCTCAGCTAGTGAAGAAAACACCTGCAATGCGGGAGACCTAGGTTCGATCCCTGGGTTGGGAAGATCCCCTGGAGAAGGGAACGGCTACCCACTCCAGTATCCTGGCCTGCAGAATTCCATGGACTCTATAGTCCATGGGGTCGCAAAGAGTCAGACACAACTGAGTGACTTTCACTTTCAGTTTCCTTCTCTGTCACAAGACAGTGTCACACAGTGGGACTTAACCTTGGGGGTAGTGAGGTGTCCAATCTTTAAGGAGATGTTAAAACTTATGGATCCTCTCCCCCCAGGATATCCATTTTTTAATAAAAGACATTTAATATTTATTTTTATTTATTTGGCTGTACCAGTTCTTAGTTGTGGCATGTGGGATCTAGTTCCCTGACAAGGGACTTAACCGTGGCCCCTTGTTTTGGAAGCTCAGAGTCTTAGCCACTGGATCACCAGGGAATTCCCCAGAATAGACTTAAACACACAAAAAACTGTCCATTTGATTTTCAAGGGATCACAGGCCCTCCAACCCAAATCAAGAACCCTTGAAAGAGAAATTCTCAACCATCTCTTCTAGCTCTACCAAACCCAGAATAATTCTTTAAATTTTTTGAATGCTCCCCCAAAATTGATTTATACTTGATCTTAGCCAAAAGGCCAAGAAGGGATCTAAATTGACTTAAGTATCATGTTTAAAGCATGCAATTAAAACCATTCAACCTCCACAGCACTGTTGCTCAGCATGGTACAAGCGTCATCTGAATCAGCCTTGTTTTGTTTCAGTGAAACATTTAGAGTTGCCAGCCTAACCCCTGATGCTTGGGGGTGGCCCCTGAACCTCTATTTCAAACAGCAATGGTGATTATCAAGATCACTGAACTTGCAGACATGTTTTTGTTCACCACTCTGTACTCAGTGCTGTAGGTCCTCATTGAAATCTTTGCAGACTGGATAAACTAAAGAATGAAGTGCTGAATTCCAACAGCCCATCCCAACCACCATCCTAATCAACTCTGCATCTGTCTGGAATCTTTGTGGAATGTCTGTCTTCTCCTCTAGACCCTAAACTCCATGAAGACAAGTCCCTGGCTATCTCCCCACCACCTCATATGTATAAGAGTGCTTACTAAGTAAATACACTGTCCAACAATGATCCTGTGACTCAGTTCATCCGTCTTCAATCTTAACTGCCATTGACTTAGCTACATATCTTTTCTTTGGTAGCCAGTGCTTCTTTGTAAACTGGAAAATTATATAAAAACTAAAAACTTTTAACAGGAACATTTAATCAATCAAAACACTCCATTTTCAACCATTTTGGATAAAGAGGCACTTATTATAACTGTTTCCCTCAAAACACACATAGAGTTTTATCAGTGCAATCTGGATGGAGTTTACTGATACCAGACACAGAAATCAGCTAATGGAATAGGGAAAAAAAAAAAAAAGAAAGAGATGGGATTCTTGGTAGGAATTCAGTGTGTCTCTTCCTTAGGAGAGGAAACTAATTAATAGTAGTGAGGAGAGGAGTCACCAAAGCTCCTTGACAAACTTGGTTTTTGTGGAGTTGTTGGTTTTCCCCCAAGCAAAGAACTTCATTTTAACAAAGCAATAAAAACCCTCCAAATACTCATCACCAGAGAGAGGCTCCCAAGAAGAGGTAAAGCCCCAGGCACTGATTGAAATCACACTAATTAATGGTCTTGGAGAATACTAATTTCTCCCCCATCCTCCTGTTCAAAATGGATTTTTTTTTAGAAATAAGCCCTTGGTCACTCAAAAGTCTACCCCCTTCTTCTATTTTGACAACTTATTTTTGGATCTCATTAGTTAGTAACTAATTATTTAAAAGTGTGGTTTATGCTTGGAACAGGGCTATAAAAATGGCAACTTGCCAAGGCAGACATCTGCTTCCTGTATATCCCTATAAATTATATCAGCTTCTTTTAACTGATAAAAACCCAACTTTGTCTCTGTCAGTTACAAAGGAGAAAGTTTTCACATTCGAGACTCTCACACCTCATCAAAACTCTGCCTGAAGAGTTAGTGAGCAGAAAAGAGTCTGCTTCTAGCTGTGGTGGCAATTTTTTCATAGGATGTTCAACAGTCGGAAAACTCAGTCTTCGGTCCTGAGATAAAGCAAAGAATGAGGTACAGAAGTGACCAGTAAAAATTCCTGATGGAATCCTAAAATACACACAACTAGAGCAGTAGCCTACAGGACTCCTTTTAAAACTTGGCATTTCTTAAATAATAAAGTAGAATTTATTTAGAACATAACTCTGAAGGAAAATTTCGGTTCTGCTTCACTTCAAAGATTTTTCTCTGAGGAAAACATATCACTGATTTTTAGATGTGAATGAAATGCGACTTTTGGACCCAATTCCTTTTCTTATAAAGTCAAACTGTTCTCCTTCAATCCTTTTCACCACTGCATTACACACAAGATTTGCTGGCATGCCCCTTGACTCTTTATGCTTAGGAAAAGAAAAAAGAGAGAAAGAAAAACTATCTGTAGTTGATGTTTTGAGTCCTAGCAGCTTGGGTATACGAAAAAAAAAAAAAAAGAAGAAGAAGAAACGAAGAAAAACTGCTCTAATAGGCCTGCTAAAGCTTGATGTTTCAGAGGTAAATGCAGGAATGAAAATGCCTTCTTGAAAATAAACAGTCCTGGCTTTTCCCCATTCAACTAACTGTCCCTGATCCTTTTGTAATTTCCCCGAGGCCTAAACCCAGAGCACAATTAATTCCGGGCCCTCTTTTAAACCTAATCCCTCTGTTACCAGCAACCTGCCCACAGGTGGGTCTTTCCTTTCTAAATTATAAATCTTAACTTGCATCAAAATAAGACACCTGTCCTGGAGTCACTGACCATGTGATGCTGTAGCGCACATCTCCACTGGAAAGGCGGCCAAAGAAAAGCTGCAACATGTACCAATTTGGAGAATGGGGGAGGGGGTCTGCAGAGGAAATAGCACATTCCCCATCCCACCAAGCCGCAAGGGTGACCCTCCCTTTTGAGTGGCCACTTGGAGCTAGTAAGAAAGAAACTTTCATCTTTGCAAAGCTGTTGTCATCTTGCATTTTATATATATATATATATATA